>NW_027110474.1:1115959-1130428 GCF_000696795.3 Halyomorpha halys
TTATAATGGAAGGAGTGATATCTGGTTCGGGCTAGATCGGTTACATAGGGAACATTAAGGTCTTTATGTATGATTTTATTTGTGACAAAGTAAGGAACATTGAGGATTTTACGAAGGATTTTGGATTGTAAGGATTGAATACGAGAAGAATTCGAAGGTTTAGTGGAGTCCCAAAGCTCAGCTCCATATGTCCAGAATGGCCTTATTACAGTCACGTAGATCAATCTTTTGTAATATGTTGGAAGTTTAGACCATTTGTCTAGTAAGTGCCGTAATAGTCGAAATCGACGTGCAGTTTCCTGTCTTTTCAGTCTAGTGTGAGGATTCCAGGTTAATCGTTTGTCCAAATGTAGTCCAAGGTAGCGGATCTGTTCGACAGGGGTAAGAGTAACATTATTAAATGAAACTGTAGGGCAGTATGTATCAGCTGTATAGACGGTGTAGAGGATGGGACCAAGGATACTACCTTGAGAAACACCAGCGGTCTGAGAATAGAGGGATGAATAGGAACCATTGTGGTTTACTTGGAATAATCTATCAATGAGAAAGGAACAAATGATGAGAAAGTATGTAGGAAGTAGGAATTTACGGAGTTGGTAAAGTAGTCCCGGGTGCCAGACTCGATTAAAAGCCTGTTCTACATCGAAAAATACTCCCGCGCAGTACATTCCGCGCTCCAAAGAAGACCAGACTACGTCCACTACACGATGGCATTGCTGGATAGTAGATGTATGAATCCAAACTGGTGATCAGGGATTATATGAATGGATTCCAGGATGGGGTATAGGGGTTTAAAAATGAGTTTTTCAAGGATTTTGCCCATGATCGGTAATAGAAAGAGAGGGCGATAGGATGATGGGTATTCTGGAGGCTTTTGGGGTTTGGGAATCATTTTAACTTTAGATAATTTCCTGGGGTCAGGAAAAAATATGGAACGGAATACGGCGTTATATATGTAGGTGAGGAATAGAATGGCTTCCCGAGGAAGAAGTTTTAAAATTTGGGATGTTATTAGGTCGTATCCAGGACCTTTGCGGGTAGGTAATCTTTGAATGATACTAAATATTTCAGAAGGGTGAAATGCTTTAGGTGGGAGAGTCATTTGGAGCGGAATATTTAGTTCTGCTTCAATACATTCAAGGTGAATTGGGTTAAGGATATCAGGATATGGAATAAAGGTTTTAGAGAGGTGTTGTCCGATTGTTTGTGATTTTTCTGCGTCAGTTCTGGTCTAGGTTTGGGATTTTGTAAGAAGTGGGTGGTTAAAATCTTCGAAATTCAGCAGTTTTTTTAGTGATCCGCTATAATGATTTGTCAGTGGTTGTAATATTTTCAGTAAAGTTAATTAAATTTTTTATTTTCTGATTTCTACTTTTAGTTTGTTAGTCAATTTGGTGCAATACGTTTTGTCAGTTAGATATCTGGTCCTATGCTACTTCGATCTTGCTCTGCGTTTTTCCCTTAATAAGATACGAATATGCTGTGGCAGGTTATTTTGTTTATTGTTATTGATTCGATTAGTCGATGTGTGGTCAGCTATACTTGTTCTTATTGATAATGTGAGTTTTTCAATAGCTTCGTCAATGTCTTCAGTCTAATGTTTAAGGAGAACGATGAAACCATAATATAATTGCCAAGAGACACTTCATAAAATATTGGTAGTGAGAGGAGAAGCTGGAGAATTCTTCCCTAGGTGCCAAAGAGTGGTCTAAGTATATAAACTAACCTTCGTTTATGGTACTATGTTTGGAAAACGATGAGTTCAAAGTTACTCATATTCCAAGTGTGGAACATTAGCCTCTTAAGTATAATGTCTTAAGCCACTTCAACACTTGGTATGTAGAACTTGCTCTAACCAAACGGAAAAATCGGCAGTACGAAGAAAAGCTCAAATATGTGGAGAACTAATTTGGTTTAGCTGTCCGAAACCGATTGGCTGTTCATTGTATGTTCATCTTGCTCAAAATATTCTTTTGAGCACGCTTAATGGTTATATTCCATCATGTCTCTTAGTTGACAAAATATTCAGCAGCCAGAAAAAGCATAATCTCCAAAAAAAAATTGGAGTAGAGAGGGTATGTTGGTACTGAAATAGCATCCAAAATTATTATTGTAATCATTGGGTCCATTGTTAAATCTCAGCAAATCGTCAAAAATAAGCCTGGTCGTCCATTGCAACCGAAAATAGCCGTTTTCCTCTTGAGTGCAACCGGCTGATCCCATACACCATGAAATCTCTTATGAAATATAAACTCTTTGATTCTATCACCAAGAACTATACTTTATATTTTGTTTTCTTCAGTTCAGCAAAATAAATTATTTTTGCTTTGATCTCACCGACACCATGCAATTCCCTAATCTTCTGGCTTATTAACGGAATGATTATTCACGTTCGGGTTATGTTTATTTTCATGAAAACATAATATTAGCAGTGCTTCAGTAATTGATGAATATGAATAAAGTGTTGAATTTATGATTATGGAACATTAGTTTATTTTTGAAGAATGAGACTATTCCCAGTTCCCAATCATATTTTGCCCAGTAATTTACATTTTTACCTTTTAATGAATAAATTTGAGAATTTTAAGTTAAATAATTTATAAGAAAATTCAACTTTTAAATTAGATTTTGAGATATGTTGTCATATCTTAACCTATATAGTAATGTGAATCATATGAAAAGGCATGAAATATTATAAGTAACAATTATCTACTTAAATTAGTGAAGCTTCTATTAAAATTTGTTGTACTCTGTTTTTGAAGTCCATTAATGCGAACTTTACAGCTGTGAAAATCAAAAACGAGTGGCCATGTCTCAGTAAAATTCCACAACTTCATAAGTTTATGCCAGTATAACAACTGTGCTAGATTTTAAGAAATTCTGTGATGGTAATATCAAAACTTTGTTAAATTGATATGGAATGACCCAGTACGTAATTACAAATCTACTTTCCTGTACGTTTTTTTCACATAAATTAAAGACTGCAACACATTGAACAAGGATATAGAAATTGGTGTATGAGCTATTATTTCACACTGCAATTATATTTCTAATTAGACTTTATAGACGACCAAATAGATCCATACAAAAGAATCGAAGCGGAATACTGCACAATTAGAGGGTTTAGGTATCTTAACTTTCACTTTAAATTACTTGGGGACATTTTAAGAGAAAAAGTATCCTGTTAATTTCTTATTTCCAATACATACCAGATGAAGGTATGAAGTAACATCGTTGGTAAGTAGTAGTGGTTAAAGTTGCCTGTACTGGAAATTCAATTGCTAGATTATTCTCATGGTGTCCAGAATTACCTATCTCTTCTTTCGTTGAGTAATCAAACTTCATTACTTTACTCCCGTCAGACTGTGCACATTTCATGTTCCCATTATAGTGTATCTCCTATTTTCAGCTTTTGTCGAACTTCTGGTTTCTATGTTTATATAATACATAATACTTCAATTTTAAGAGAATATAATATAAATCATACAATACAGAACAAAATATAAACATTTCAACAGCCGTTTTCTCCAAAATGTTATCCTACAGCATACCCATCATATATTTAGATTTAGATTAGTGTGTTTAGGTTCTAGAACAGTAATTAGGTGGTTAAATTTTGACAATAACATTGCAGGAAGGTAAGGACTTACAAAATAAGTGTGAGCATACTTGGTTAACATATTTCCACAATACCTCAATTGAGACCCGACGAATATATAAAAATAATATTAATTAAAACTGGTACTGGTTTTGTTTTCCTCGAGTGCTAATTTTGTTTTCGATTATCAAATTTTCTTTCGATAATACAATCTGATTTTCCATCAAATAAAAGTAAATGAAGAAAAGGAACATGAATCATATGACCTTCAATGACATCGTCATAACCTTGATATCGTTGATATCTATGTTCAGTGCAAGATTTATTTGGAAACAAATAACAAATTATATCGTATCAATAACCTGAAAGGTCTTCGTCCCTGTATATATTTTTTTCTAATAGTTTATTCCCTTAAACGTTTCCCTATGTTTGTGGTTCGTAATAGAAAGTTTTTAAAATTATATTTTGGTATCATTGTAATGTGTAATGATATTTTCTTTAATAATAGATTCGTAATTCAGATACTGTAACTTCAGAATCTTCCAAAATGTTTTTTCATAAACCGCTCGGTTTCTACCTTGTTTCGGTGGTCATGACAACACTAGATAAGGCTTAACCTATCTTATCTTCTTTTAATGAGGTGTTGATAGTTGACCGTAGATTACTTATTGGAGAAGATGGTCGGGGGGTGCAATCAGCAAAAACAACATAAACAAAAATTTATTTCAACATAAGAAGATGCGATCAAAAAAAGAACAAATAGTTATAAACTGTTGTTCTTTTGTTGACCGCAACCCTGACCATCTTCTTATATTTAAATTTTTACGGTCAATCAATACATCAAAGTGATATATATATATAAAATTATTTATTTGTGCCGAGTGATGAATAAAACTCTTTGAGTTTTATTCATAGATTTCCCGCTGAAAACCCTGATGAAGACCTGAAACCCAGGTTGAAACGTCAGCATAAATAAATAATTTTTTGTTTATTTATGTTGTTTTTGCTGACCGCACCCCCCGACCATCTTCTCCAATTTTATTTTTTTTATTTTTTGTGGTTCTTTATGTAGATCTGCACGTTTGGCACTTACCGCAAATCCAAAGCAAGAAAAATAGAAACGTTGGTATCCGTATAATTGAGTGTTCCAGAGAGTAAATTACCTCCGATTTATCATATTTTCATTATAAAAAGGAATCATGGACAATAAATATCAACAAAGTAGGTAGTAGCTGATAAAAATTCATAGATATAGTACTACATACCTATAAATAAATATATAACCTACAAATTCAGCTTTTTTTCTAAATTTTTTATTAGGTACTTGATAATTTAATTACTCAAACCAATAATATCTTTATAAATGTATATTTTAGATGAATTAAATCAATTGATTTCGAAGGTTAGAAAAATTCTTTAATTAATTAAAACACAGAGAGCACAAATATTCAAATGCAGTCGTTCTAAAATAATATTAATTTTAATGAATATTTTACAACTTCCTTCATTATACTTAATTGCTCTTTAACCATAGCTTGTCGTTATCTCTAACTCCACCGCACACTTGACCATAATTCTAAACGAATGTGTCTCTCTATTTCTGAGATCTCCTATAATACATGTAATTACTAACTGCTTGTGGTATTTTTTACATTTTAGTGAAATGTTTATGAATATTGTGATATTTATATTTGTTCTTTTTCTTTTTTTTTTCTTCTTTTAGTAGTCGAGTTATACAGAGACTTCTTCACAATTGCTCCGCGGGCTAATCAGTATATTTCTGTTCTAATTCAACAATGTGACATCTCAAAAAATGGTTATTTTGAGATATGCATGTAATCTTAGCAATAACTGTAAGACACAGAATCATGGTACACCATATGTCATAAAATCTAAGTAAAAGAAATATTTCGAGTTATTACAGTTTTGAACTGTATAGATGTAGTGATTTTGTATCGATTATTGATAGTAACAGTTGAGGAGGTTTTCCATGATACGATGGGGTCAGTGTGTTAAGTGTGATGTGATTGTTGTTGTTATAAAATATAAAGAGTTTTCATAATTAAGTCAATAATTATAAAATAAGAAATGTTTCTAAGTCAATGCTTATTATAGATTTCCACATCAAAGTTAACAACAATAGATCTTACCCTTATTGCTAAGATTACATGCATATCTCAAAATAATCATTTTTTGAGATTTTACACTCTTGAACTGGGTTGGCAACCATCAGCCCTGTTACCGATCACAAGTGACTAGAAATCTGGAAGATAGCCGAGTGTCCTCGATAACACTTACATGTTATGAAGTATTAACAGTATATTAAGGTTATGTTTAAGTAAGTTACTCCTTCATTTATTTCTGGTTGTTTAGATTTTTTTTTTTAACATAGGCTATGAACAATGTGTTTGATCTTATATAAATAATAATAATTGAGGTTAATATATAATCTGCACTGTTCTCCTCTGATGTTAAAGAAATATATATGTATATTAGTACTAAGACAGTCGTATAGTAGTAACCATTAAACTTCATTTCATATTTAACAAGATATCACAACAAACTGGCGGTGAGGATGGAATCAAGTGTAAAACGAGACTTATTGACTTGACTTATAAACTGAGTTAGTACAACAATAATTAAATCCACAATTATGAGTAACTACTGTTATCAACTTTAATATTGAATGTAACATAAATATGTAATAGTACAATTTTGGCCGATTTAGTCCAATTTTCTGAAATAACCTCAAAATGTATTGCTGAAAGTGAACAAAGTATTTGAAGATTGGTCCACTCTGTTAACTAAGATGTTTCGTGGAATCGGTAACTGGACAAATTTGATGATTTGCTCATATAGTTACTGTGAAGTGGTACCTATTTATAATTATGTATTTTCTATATGATTTTTATTTTATAATTTTTCAGTTCAAGGAAAAGATACTGTATGAACATATAGTTGGCGTTATTGTACCAGTAAAAGTATAATGAAATATTCAGTTTGTAACATAATTTTCAACAATCAATTTTTTCATAAAAAAATAAATGATATAGTTCAAAGCATCTCTATTTGGATGAGAGGAGGAGTGATTGAAGATATTGAATATATTGTAACAGATTGAACGGACTCTTCATAAAATATGGCCCAATTTGTTTTTGATTATTATACCTAGGAATGAAGAATTTGGTAGTTGAAATGATCTGTACAAACCATACGGAACAGATGTCTTAAAAGAGTCTTAAACGTAGGCAGAGTTGAGCAGGGGGTCTCCCCTGCTCTCCCTAGTTTTTTGGGACCCCCAAAAAGAGAAAGAAAATAGTGAACTTATTTGACAGATGATTTATTTCTGGAATCATACTATAATCAAGATAAGGTTTCTGTAGAACGCATTTGAAAGGAGCATTCTGCTTGTATTGTCGGCTCATTTATGGTAAGGTCATTTAGCAAGTGCATAAGAATTCATGATCAGTAATCTTCTAGATATCATCGAAGTAAGACCGTGCGGTGCCGATCGTTTGATGATTTAAACAATAGTGCCTTGTGTAACTCTAACATTTATCACTTAACCTCTACAGCTCACAAGATTACCATTCCAGTTCTTTCCAATATATTTTATTACTTATAAACTTTTGTTAATTGATAAATACTTTTCGTGTTTATTCAGCACTAAAGATGGGTCCGAAGACCCTGCTGATAGAAAAACTCCCGACCCCACTTCATTTTAAGTAATCATGAATTCCAATTAGACAACAAACTCACAGAACAAACAAATAGCTCAAAACATTTTGAAAACTCCAAAATTCCTTAAGCATTTTCCAGCCCCTTATGTAGCAATAGTCGAAAAAGATGACGAAAATAAATCAGAATCTTTTCATGATATAAAAATAGCTAAAATGCTAGAGATAAGAAATTTAGAAGTAATTTCTATTACGAGGAAATATAACAACCAAATTGAAATAAATTTTAGAACGTATGAGTACGCCAATCGATTTATAACTAATAGCCTTCTTAAAACAAATAACCTCAAAGCCTTCATTCCAAAACAGTACAAAGTAAAATATGGAGTTTTCAAAGGTATTCCTACCAATATCGATGGAAAAGAAATATTTGAAAATTTAGTTTGTACAGAAAAAATAATTAGTGTACGTCGCTTATTCCGTCAAGAGACCAAAGGTGAGGTTATAAAAAATGCTACATCTTCTGTACAAATAACTTTCCACTCACAGCGCGTACCAGAAAGTGTAACCATTTACTTAGCGCCACGTAAAGTTCAATCGTATGTCTTTAGACTCTTATTTTGTGGAAAATGCTTAAATCACGGACATTTAAAGGAAAGGCTATTGCTATTATAAATATAGCGATTGTGGGGAAAATACTCATGAAACAAATGAGTGTGGTAACACAATTAAATGTTTTTATTTTAAACTACAGCATTTAACTAATAAGACAGATAAGACCTGTCCAGAAAAAAAGCGACAAGAAAAAATAAAATAAATAATGGCAACACAACCCCGTAAATTATAATGAAGCGGCTAAGTTCGTACCGCCTATAACCACATCAAATAGCTTTTCTCTCCTTGATTTTCTGGAACTACCACAAACAGAGAGACAAAATTTATACGTTGATAACATTAATCACAATCGCTCTTTAACAAACTTTTCTCTAAGGAAATATAAAGCTATGCCAACTAAAAGACCGCGATCTGTTAACTCTTTTGACAATCCCTGGGATTCACCCCCTCCTTCAAGGTCAGAAATTTCCAATACAATACTTCCCATTCCAAAAAGTTCAATTTCAATAACCAACACAAAAGCCCAACAGAAGCCAAATACATACAATTCATTAATAATGAAAATACGAAACTCATCAGATGAAAAGGAAACAGTCATTATAATAGGTCAATATTTCTACATTTTTGTCCAATAAAACAAGCAAATCATAAATAGCGTATCACCATATCGGGAAACAATAATACATAACAAGAATAGAGTCTCAATATTCCAAAACTTTTATACAACACACATATATTTCTACTTTATCAATTATATTCTATCATGTCGGCCGAAACTGATCAAATGCATCAATAATTTAAACATTATCCAATTTAACTGCCGGAGCATCAATAATAAATTTCAAGAACTAATTAATTATAGGAATATAAATAAGGTACATATCGCGCTGCTGCAAGAAACCTGGTTCAATAAAACAAAGAAATACAAATCAAGAAATTATTCTGTAATAAAGAAGCATAGAAATGATAACTATGGTGGTGTAGGATTTATCATTCACAACTCTATAGAATACAAAAGAATGATAATAGATAATATAGGTCCTATCGAAGTAATTGCAGTAGAATCTACTAACTTAGATCCTAATATTTGTTTCGTTTCGTTACATATCTCCTCCTCCCCCCTCTGTCAGACCAAGCGCCGCCCATATCGCTAGCATTCTCTCGATTTCTGATAAAATAAAGGACTGCTCAGAAATCATAGCAGGTGATTTTAACGCCGAATCCAAATTTTATGGCTGCTTAAGAGACTCTCCAAGAGGCAAGATAAGAGTTGAACAATTATCTCAACAGCCGGTCGTATTACTGAATGAATTTGGCAAAGCTACACGACTTGGAAGTCCAGGACACAGATCTGACTTTTGTAAATCCGGAACTATCACACAGGATATCATGGTCAATAACTGACTAAACCCTAGGTAATGGCCACCTAATAATAACCATTTCTTTCTGCTTTTGTTCATTGACCGCTATTACCCAAGCTAGAAGGAATTAAAAGAAAAATTAATCGGGATTTATATGTCATGCAACTTGAATATTTTAAGGCACATCCGGTGAATAACCTAAACTATTTAACCACTTTGGTAAATCGAGCGACAGAGATGGCGATACCGTGAACTAAATACTATCCTTGGAAAAAGTTCTCTCCAAAACCTTGGTGGAATGAGAACCTGGAGAAGGCCTATAAACAGAAGACTGCGTCAATAAAAGATTATAGAAAAAATATGAATGTAGAGAATTATAAGAGAGCTGACATTAACAAGGTAAAAAAACTCATAGCTAAGGTAAAAAAAGATAGCTGGAGAAATGATTTTGTTGGCACAATAGATCTTAGAAACTACAAAACAATGTGGAATAAAATTCGATGTTTTCAAGGGAAGAGGTCTTCATCACCGAGGAATCCAATAACCCTAGGTAAACCTAAAGCAGCCGAGGGAGAAGTTAAGGTTCACTCAAATGCAGGCTTACCCAAAATGGGTCCGCTAAGTCTATTCAATATTTATACACACTTTATAATCAAGTACTCGCCTCCAAAATTTTACAATATGCTGACGATTTAATACTATACACAACTTGCTCAAATATATCAGAAGGGTACCACTGACTGGGGAAGGATTCAATACATTGGAAGAAAACCTACACGCACTTAACGTTCAAATTAACATATCAAAATGCAAAATTATCCCTTTCACAAAAATAAGAAAATTAAACTTAACACAATTAACTATCCATACAAGTAGGGGTGCAATATAAGTCACAAATACAATAAAATTCTTGACACGAAACTTTCTTTTAGAACACACATCCAAAACACAACACACAACAAAGCAACCAAAACATTAAACATTATAAAATCAATAACAGGGGTAACTTGGGGAGCCCACTCACGTAATCTACTTACCATTTACAAAACTATGGCGAGACCAATAATAGACTATACATCCATAATATACAATGAGTCAAGCTCACCATTAATTAAACAGTTGCCACCCTCTATATGAAGCTATTCGAAACGGCACTTTATACATTCCATAAGTAGAAATCATAGCCCAAGAAACAAAACATCTATTTAACACACTTGTCATCAACCCCGGACCACTCGACCTATGTACTCCCATTCCAAAGTCATAAATTACCATAAAAACCAATCCCAAACTGTCTCAATTAGATTTGACCAAAATATACTATCCACCAAAACACTGTACATATTGTCTGAAAAGTATAAAAATTATCTAAAAATTTATACAGATGCATCTAAAGATAAAAACAAAGTTGCAGTCGGGATATATGATATTCAATATAACCAGGATACATTGATAAACCTCCCCCCAAGTTTAGCATATACAGTGCTGAATTATACGGTGTCGTTGAAGCTTTCAAAATAGCAAACAAAAAATATAAGAATACAAAACTCGTAATTCTAACAGATTCCGCTTTCATATGCAATTCACTCAAAAACATACATCGAAAACATATTTCATCTTACCTAACAAAGAACATAATAGAAAAAGTTCATGATTCATCAAATAAATTTAGGACCTATGGGTTCCAGGTCATGTGGGTTTGTGCGGCAATGAGCGAGCTGACAAGATAACAAAACGATCTTCGGGAAGAGTGGAAAGTGCGAAACTGCCTTTACAGGAAATTTTAGATAGTTAAAAAAAGACTTCATTAGTGAATGGCAGGATAGGTATACCTGGGAGTCAAGTTCGAAAGGTAACGATCATTTCACTATCCAACCTAACGTCTCTCCACGCCCATGGTTCTCTTGTGTTAAGCTAAACAGAAAATATATAGTCTTACTTATAAGATTAAGAATTAACCATGGTCGAACAAATCGCGGCTTGACATTAATTAATGTAAAAAAAAATTATAAATGTTCGACATGCATCTCTATCGAAGACCCATTACATATTATACTAAATTGCAGTAGATATGATAATACAGAATTAAATATCCCCCTCATCAATAACAATAGCGCTTTCCTCCAAGGGCTGGCAGATCTAGATAGGGCTAGATTCAGTCGCTGTGCAAATTTATGGCAGAATTCAAAGTAGATTTTTAAAATTAAATAAATAAATAATAACAATTTAAATCCTCATCTTCATGTTTTCATAATATAACAACAGGAGCAGTGTAGGACTCCAACGGGAGTCTTAGGCTGACGTAAGAAAAGAAAAAAAAAGAATTCATGATTTGTACAAAAGTAGCATTCAAAGTAGTTATCATTTAACTTCCATGAAGACGATGCATTCATTCATGGTTGGCGTGCCAGATGACATTCAGATAGTGCGTGCACATAAATTGTGATGGAAAATGGGAGAATAATATCAGCTATCGTGTTCGTGGTGATATTTTGTGGAGTACACGATTTACCGTTATGAGCTAAATAGCCTCATGAATGAATTAACTGAAGGTAACTGAAAATTGATTCTGGACCCTCTGATCTTGAACATTTTATAAAAGAAGGAATAAAGAATGGGAGATATTTGTATTCAAGGATACAAAAGGAACTTTTGTGTGGCAATGTAGTGAACAGCATTAGAAATCTTGTGTATTTTCCATATTGGCCGATGTGGTGCGGAAGGAATAGTTCTCTATTGGACATCCTTTTTGGACGAAGAAAAAATATTGGTACGTGAGCGATTGTTGAATTGGAAGCGATGGATGCGGCTATTGCTTCAACACTAGCAAATTTAATTGTTAAATGTGGTCTTGGGCCTAAAATATGTGTTGGTCAAGTCTATGATAGTTGCTGCACAATAGCGTGGAAAGATGGAGGCGTCCAAAAATCATCAGAGATAAATGCAACACTGTCTTATATTTTCATTGTGTGAGCCATCGGTTAATGACGATTTGAATTCAGTCGTGAAAATCCACAATACTATCTCCACAATTAAATAACTTGTAAATTATTTTTGTGATTCAGTGCTATGGAGGCAACACGTTTCTAACATATCTGGATTTTATGAGACAAGATGGTCCGAAAAATATTGATGTATTTCCGTTTTTATGATGTATTTCATGGCTATAGTCTTGACCTTGGAAAATCTCAATTAAGAGGACAATAGCAATACAAGAAAACATGCAACTAGAGTTGCAAGAATAGATTCTTCAACGACCTAACACGACCACTTTTCGTTATTTGTACCTGCATTATATCCAAGTACACGGCCCTCACTGTTTTGTAAGGAAAACAATTAAATGTTCTCCAATATTCCGACCATATTAAAACTGTGCTGTCGACCGTGAAAAATCACCAAGAAACGGAAAAATATTTATGAAACGAGTTGGATGTAGAGCTTCAGACAGCAAGAGTGGTGGTCGGACGTCAGAGCTATTGTTTGAATCTCCCAGCTGACTCTCCTTGGGAGTATTGGAAATGACCAATCCTGATACCACGACTTTTTTACTACATCCTTAACTGCCAGATTTTCTGAAAATAATCAACTGGCTTTGTACTTTCATTCGCTTCACCATATTTCATGTTGTCTTCAACATCAGGTGAGCTGAAACTACGAACTAAAATGTTTGCAAAGTATTGTAGCTTTGATGAGGATCAGCTCAACGCCGAACTTCAATTATGGTACGAATAATGAGTTAAAAAAAAAAACAGAGCGCCGAAGGTGAAGGCGAGGCTGAGTCAAAAAAATTGCCTAGAATGAAAAATCTTGTAATGATTGATCCGATTAGGGAAGCGGGTCCCTTCTATCCGAATATCAAAACAGCCCTGACGATAGCAATCACTTTATACCCTGCACGAACTGCTCGGTGGAGAGAACATTCAGCACCCTGTGTCGGGTCAAAACCTGGACGCAGTCCACAATGGGAGAGGATGGCAAAGAAGGCAACCCACATAGAAGAGGTGTTTAATATTTTGCCAGCAAATCCAGAAGGCTGATGCTCCCATAGCGAACCTCTTCATCAAATCTAATATTTTTATATTTATATTTAATAATTAAATTTATGCTCGATTTTCAATAATTTATAGTGATTGTAGGTAATAAAAATTTAAGAAGTTTTTATTTGGATTTTATGAGTTAGAAATAAGAATTACAAATCTTGCATACTTTCATACATTTAGACGCGCGCGCGTGTTTGTGTGTAATGTGCTGAAGCCTGCTTCCCCTTGGCGAAACCCTGCTTCCCCCATGGATGGTACGTCAAACAATTGACAGTGAAAGACCAGAGATAAAAAACATGAACTTCTTACTAGGAGAAGGAGGTCATAAAAACTGAATGAATAAACTGAATGTCCTCAAAATTATAATTTTATAAATACAGTCCAACATCTATAGGAGTTAATTTAGATTTTTCCCTTTGCAATGTATATATAATATAGTATAAGTATATACTTATAATATAAGTATAATAAGGAGTATATTCTACACCTCACTTCATTTACACCAGAGATAAATTGCTCGATTTTTTCGAGTCGCCTAAAATGTCTTCCAATCTCTAGTGTATTGGTATTATGTTGAACATAAAAGAGGTATTGATTGTTGGTAATAATTGAAAATAGATTATCATGTTATCATTGGAAGAAGATTAACCTTACCAGTGGAAGGAAGTTATTGTTGTCTTGTTGAATTTGCTTAATGTTACCTGTAGAGAGCCTCAGTAAAGACCTTCCTCTTGCCAGGTAAACAATAAGCTGTTGATTGATAAACTTGTGGGTTGGAAATGATAATTAAGAAAAAAACTTGTAAAATGAAGTAGACATCAAATAAATTAAAATTAATCCACAAATTTAAACATATATATTAATAAAATAAAAATTAAGTTTTGGGTTAAAATTTTTCAACAAATATTTAATTAAAGCTAATTATTATTTTTTGTAATGACCTTCCTCACTATTTCTGACACACAGGGAGGAAGTGGGCCATGTAGACATGTGGGCCATGGTAATTAACTTATTCTAAAGATAGTGTAGGATCAAGTCAAGTTTTCATTTGGTGGAACCACCACTGAAATATAATTCGAACCCTAGGCCAGTTCGCCGCTGCAGTCACGAGGCAGTGAAACTTCCACGTCTACAAGTGGTCCAAACCTTAATTACAAGCTGTCTTTAGAACAGTGACT
>NW_027110474.1:1131023-1131528 GCF_000696795.3 Halyomorpha halys
TTAATAACTATGAAACAAAGCAACACCACGACAACCATAACAAATATAAACTAAAATATAATTGTTTTATGAAGAAAATTAAACTTTTAACAAGTGATGGTAGAAAAGAGAGAACAGTTAAAGTGTGGCATGATTTCCTATATGAAATTATGAGGTTAAAGTACATGAATATGGGACAGTGGTCCTGAAACGTTGTACCATGTTATGATAATTTAATACAAATTGCATTCAACTGGAAGTTATCAACCTCAACAAATTGTTTATGAATTGACTCACCAGACTTCCTAAAGAGAAAATCCAGATTAGGAATATCGATATTTTATATTGATAATTACATATTTATTTCGATATTTTGTATTATTGTAATATCGATATGGTAAATAAGAATAATATTCCGATATTATTTTATTGGAATATCGATATATTGTTTAAAATGACTAAAATAACATATAGAAATATTAAAATAGGAATATCGATATTTTATTTTGAAATTACATATTTATTT
>NW_027110474.1:1133480-1134447 GCF_000696795.3 Halyomorpha halys
AATAAGATTGAAATATCGATATCAATATTATCAACAATGTGAAATACCGAAATGAATAATAAATTTTCAAAATGAAATATCGAAATACCTTTTTTTAGCTTTTCATGAATTATTGTTTTTTTATAAAATATCTACATTTCTATTAAATAAAATATCGTAGAGTATGGTTTCTAATCTTCCATACCGATATTAGTAACGATATCGAATATTGAAAGGAATATGAATTTTTCAATTTAAAATATCGAAAAAGTATTTTTATGCTTTTTGTAATCTTCAATATCGATAATAATAACAATGTCGAATATCGAAAGGAATATGAATTTATTTAAATTGATAATTAATTTTTATGCTTTTTCTAATCTTCAATATCGATAATAATAACAATGTAGAATATCGAAATGAACATGAATTTATCAATTCAAAATATCAGAAAACTATTTTTAAACTTTTTATAAGATTTTCTTAATATTTTTTAATGAAATATCGTTTCTAATCTTTGATATCAATATTAATAACAATGTAAAATATCAAAAGGAACATGAAATTATAAAAATAAAATATCGATATACGTTTTATTAGCTTTTTATAAAATTTTCTTAACCTTATTATACCAAATATCGGCAATTCTATAAAAAAAAATATCGAAATATCGATATCGATATTATAAACAATTAAAATACCGAAATGAATATGAAATTTTCAAAATGAAAAATCGAAATACCTTTTTTCAGCTTTTCATAATTTTTTTTATTTTTTTTTTTATTAAATATCGATATTAATAACAATG
Organism: Halyomorpha halys; assembly: GCF_000696795.3. Taxonomy (NCBI): domain Eukaryota; kingdom Metazoa; phylum Arthropoda; class Insecta; order Hemiptera; family Pentatomidae; genus Halyomorpha; species Halyomorpha halys. Next base: position 1,134,268 of record NW_027110474.1, read on the forward strand.
TCGCATATCGAAAGGAATATGAATTTATCAAAATAGAATATCGAAATACTATTTCTATATTTTTCATAAATTTTTTTGGTGCAAATTACTAATATTTCTATAAAATAATATCTTACTGTCGTTAATAAATTTTCATAAGGATATTATTAACAGTGTCACATATCGAAATAATTTGTTAGC
>NW_027110474.1:1136757-1154369 GCF_000696795.3 Halyomorpha halys
GAAACTGGACATTGCGCGGCCAACCCCCACTCCCGACTCGAGGCAAGGAGGAAAATATTTCAAAAAACCTGGAAGGATACACACAAGGCACAACTTTTACCTCATTACTTTCAGTTAAAAACTAGTGCATTGAAAAACTTCAATTTAAACAGTTTTCAGAAAACTACTTTTAATAATAAATATAAATATTTATGGACCGATTTTTTGATTGACCTTATTTTTCAATTCATTTATATTTACATAATTTTAACCCTACCTTAATTTTTTTTTTTTGTGTCTTATTATCCTACAATAGAATAAGTTAATTACCTCTACATGCCCCCTTCCTCCCTGTATGTCAGAAATAACGTGGAAGATCATTAAAAAAAATAATAATTAGCTTTGATTAGATATTTGTTGAAAAAATCGAGTCGGATTTGTACTTCTATCCTCCTGGAGGTTGCCACAAATTATTGGAGGAGGAACTGAAATCACCCAACAATTTTGACTGCATTTCTCAACTTACCTGAGGACTGGAAAGAATTCCCTGAATTTGCTCTCCCTTCCCAACTTTTTGGAAAACTGACCTCTCGTTTATATGACGACTAACTGACCCGGCAATGCTTCGCTATTGCTATATTTGAGGATGTATATAGGTTTAATAAACACGATTGATAATTATAAATGTATGTTTGTTGTTTATTGTGGCGTAAAACCCTATGGTCATCAATGCCTATGGCATGCTATTATGACGAAGCTACAAACAATAATAAAAAATATAATGATAAACAATAAAAATAATAAATAAATAAAATAAAAATCGAAGAGGAGTTATAATTTAGAAAGAAGGCGATGTGTTTTTAAAATTTAATCACTAATGTTTAGCTTGCTCATCTGTGAGAACTTCTAATAAATTTGGGGGTCAGTCCTATCCTATCTATGCGTGAGGAGAGTATGGCACTTGGCCTGCCATCTTTCTAATCTTTGTAATTTAAAGGGTGTACTGAGTTCTGATGGGGTTAGAACGGCGGTGCCTCGGCCAGGGAGCGTGTGCTCTGGCAGCTTTGTCTGCGAGCTCGTTACCTACAATGCCAATGTGGCTTGGAGCCCAATGAATGTATTTATTTAATTAAATTAAACGTATTGGTATACTTTATTATTATGATTTGTTAACATAACTTGATATAATATATGTGATTACATATCGGTTGGTACCATCGATATACTCAGTAAATTTGAGGATTATATTTAATAAATAAAATAAATAGTTTCTTATATTTTTTAGTTAAAATTAAAAATTATGAAATATTTTATCATTATGTTTTGGTAACATAAATTGAATTAATATATGTTATAAAGTTGCAATCATTATTATTTATAAAAAAATATTAATAGCTTCAACATTACTCAACCAATCTACACCATACTTTGGAGTAGTTTAAGTAAAAATAATAATAAGTATCATTAAGATTTAGTGACATATATAGTTTTGAAACAAAAACTGTCACAGTGCTTCAATATTATTACTATATCCAAACAACTGAACCAAAGAGTGGTAAAATATTCTTTAGCAGTAAAAAAAAGTACACTAATTCATTTTATATCTTTAATATCTTAAATTTCTTAAAAATATTTTATCTTCACAAATTCGGGGATTTCATTATCCCTAAACCTTCCCATGGCGAAATGGAACATTTTGAAAAAAAAAATGCACGTAAACAGACCGAATGAAGTATGGAGATATGGAGAAACGAGTTTTAGTAGTGAAATGTATGTATTTAAAAAAAATACATACGATTTTTTTAAAATTAGTATTTAAAAAAAAAATGCATGTAAACCGGTCCAGTAATAACAAAGTTTATCGAGGACAAAGATTCGACAGCTCTCTCTAAGAGATCTATCTTATATATAGAGAGATAGAGAAGATGCTGTGATAAGACGGTAGCCATGGTAACGTATTTGAAAACGACTAACAGCCGTATCATCGTTAATACTGGTCCGATTTTTTTTCTTCTTTGAGGGAACTTTATTTTTCATATATATACTACATAAAATATAAATAGTTTTTAAAGAAAAACTCTTCCTGTGCCTCGTAATTTTCAAAATATTGAATAAATTAAGATGGAGTTGATATACAAAGTTTTATATAAAGAAATATAAAAGATTTTTTAGGATTGAAAAAAAGTTGATATTCGTTCTCAAAACCTCGAGAAACCCCTATATACGAATTTTCGGAAAAATCGGAAAATAAATGTTTTTAGTCCGAAATTTTCGCCCTTCATCTGGGCTTAGATTTCTTTTTAAAAATCTAAAAAATGGAAATAACTTCAATACTGCTCGACTGATCTACACCAAACTGGACAGTTTTTAGGGCTCCAAAAACTGCACCAAAAGGCACAAAGCGGGCGGGTCTAATTAAACAAATTAGAACCGAAGATATAAAACGTGAGAATTTTTCCCCCTCATTTCCAAACCACATTTTCTCCTCAAAAAAGCATCAAATTTAACTTTTGTCGTTTTTGGCGATAAGAGCAGACATTCAGCTATCGAACGGTTTTATTAACGTGACAATCGGATAAAAGGGAGTGGAGTTATTAACGATTATGTGAAAAATAGTCGACTGAGGAAAAAAAAAATGCACGGATGGAATCGAAGTGAAAAATTAATGATTTTTAATTTCTTCCAAAAATGGTATTTAGTACACTGAGACAACCCTGAAAACGAATATGGTTTTCTTTTTTCTGAAAAAAAATTTACCGAACTACTTTACTCCGAGCTTTACGCTTAATTCTGGTCATCAATTTTTTCCTCTCAAAAATCTCATGATTTCATCATCTTTAAACCTTCCCACGGCGAAATGGAACATATAGCAAAAAGTCCCACGTAAATCGGTCCAGTAACAACCAAGTATATCGAGGACAAGATTCAGCTCTATTTTATATTTCAAAGAGACCCCGAGAGCTAATAGATATATATGTGAGCAGCAGGTCACCCTCGGGGTCAGAATGCGCGAACGCCCTTAAACTTAATATCAACTACGCACCCCTGCGTGGAGTCCCAGGAGCCAGTAGACAGCAAGAAGTTTGGGTCCCTCTGTCGCAGATGCGGCAGAGAGTCTGCAACACCAGCTCATGTGCTGGGAAAGTGCCCCCAACAACTCCCTCCTTATAACACGCCGGCACCACAGGGTCAAGGAAGAATTTATGAAGTTCCTTGAAAGAGAAGACTTAACCTACTTCGAGGAGGGCTATTGTGTTGACACCGACGGATCCGTAAGATATGCCGATATTGTCGCATTTACAAAAATCGGAGGCACGGCTCTGGTCCTGGATTCGACGGTAAGATTTGAAAGTAATGACCTCGAACAGGAAGATGGAGTGGAAAGGGAAAAAAAGGAAATATATACGTCCCTTTCTTCTTTCCTATTCTTTCCTAAAGAAAAATTCCGCGAGACCTTTGGAGAAAGAGAGTTCACCGTGAGAGGGCTCTGGTTTGGATCTCGCGGAACAATACCAGATAGAACAAGGAGCTTCTTATTAGGCCTAGGTGTTAGCATTGGGGATATTGCGATCTTAGCAGAAAATATTTTGGACTCCTGGGGATCATACACCATCACCTGCATGGGAATTAGCTCGGAGATTATTCATTGTTTTATTTATTTATTTTAATTTGTGGACCTGTCGATTTGTGTGTTTTAACTTATTTATTCATTAAACTTTTTTATTTTATTAGTACTATTATTTATTTATTTTTTTAAACTTATCCATTCAAGTGTTTCTTGGCTTTTTATTATATTTTCCTTTGATTCCACGTGTTAGTCTTGTTCTCGTAGAATGTATTTGTTTGTTTGTTTTTGGTGAACTGATCTACTGCTGTGACTATTATTAATAGTCTGATCTCACATTGCCGTCTAATAGTGAATTTGTTTAGCGGGTCACTGGAGAGGATCTAGAAGGGTGAATTTGGGAGAGTGAATTTGTTGATCGGGTGAATTAAAAATTGTAAAATGGTGAAATTGAAGGAACAGAAAAGGGAAAGAAGAAAAAGGAATGAATTGAAATATTTGTATTTGGCGTATAAACTGAAATTGATTATAAAAGGAAACTGTAGGAGGAAAAAACTGTTTTTTAATTATTTTATTATACCATGTAATTATATGTAATTTATATATGTACGATTACGGATTGATAAGTATGCTGTGTTTGTAGCAACCTGATTTATTTAGGCAGCATAGATGAATAAAGTATTTCTCTCTCTTTCTCTAGAGATTTCCTTGGATTATTTTTTACAGAAATTTTCGCTATTTCGATTATATTCAACTTTAGCATTTAGAATTATTGCGTGGATGAACACCTCCTCCCAAGAGTGCTTATTGCTTTTTTTCCCAAAAGGACGTCCACGTCGAAGAAAGCAATGAAATGACATATTTACATGTCCCAGTTTAAAAAAGGCTTGAGAAAAATTAAACTATGAAACAATCTTTGTATACGAAGTGTACCACTATGTAAGTGAAGATTACTTCGGATTTTTTAACGATTTGGAATCACTAATGTGACATATAATGCTAATCAACTTGCTTGCTTCAAATTTATTTGAATTTGGATGAAACCTCCAATCAGATAGAAAGGCATATAACCAACAAGGGATATTGAAGAACTATGGAAATTGTTATAAACATTTTATAACAGTAAATTCTGATAGCCTAAGATTCAGTAGCTAAATTATATTGCACATGATCACGATTCTTTGTATTATTAAGTATACAATACAGGGTTACCCACAACGCAAAATGGAAAGAAGATTAAATGAAAACTAATTTAGAAATGGCACGTAGACCCCAGCCAAGAAAGATTTACCAAAAATAAATGGATGTTTTTTTTTCTCCATATTTTGTTAATTTGGTCTAATAATTAAAAAAAGTAGCTTGTATTTTTTCTAATGGATTATTATGTCTTATTACTTTCGGTAGATCATACATTTTTGACCCTAGGTCAAGTATTATTTGTAATTTCTATTACTTAGAACCTATTTAAACTTTTATCTTAGCATGCCAGTATTATTATATTCGATAGAATGTACAGATTAAATATTATCCTTTAATATTTTATTTTTTGCATTATTGTAACCTTGACGCCTCTTTCTCTGTTTTTCTGCTAGACTCTCCTTGTCAGGCCTAATGTTAAGAAGTAATAAGGCATCATCACGCGGAACGTTTGCCGAATTGTTTATCTCCAGCTCGGGAAATTTTTCCATATCCACTAGATTCGAACCAGATTTAATGCTATTAGTTGTATTACTGCCTAAGGATGAATATCTGTTGAAGAAAGTATTATCGATATCATCAATTCCTTTTTTAGTTGATTCATTCTGTTTTATAAGTTTGCGTTCCGTACTCGAGATGGCTCGTTTTGAAGAATCTCCTTGCCCTCGTGATTCAAACTCTCTATGAATTAAATCTTGAATAGTTTTTAACTCCTTCAGTTCATTCTCTCTTTTGCTGTCAAATAATAATTCCTCTTCTCGACGCTTATTTTCCAGTAAACACAATCTTTGCAGCTCCATTTCAGTCTCCTTCCTAATTTTGTCTAAAATCATATTGCTTTCCCTGATGCTCTCCATTTGATCTTTTAAACCTTGATTTCTTATGAATCTGTATCTGTCTTTTTGAAAAGGGTCTGTCTTAAGGCTTGTGTGAAGTAAACTATTAGATATCGTAGCTCTTAAATCGTCCAAAATCTTATTTGAATTGAAAGGTAAAATAACACCTGCTTGCTCTTTCTTAGACAATATATGATTATCAATTATTGGTAAATTAATATTCTGCCCATTTCTGTTTATTTTAAAGATATTTCCGCGATCATTAGAATGAAATTCTCTATTTACTTTTTGAAATTCTAGACTTGCTTCTTTTAGTGCTTTCATCATTTCTTTACCGTCAGGAGCAGTCATACCATGCATTAATTGGAATTTAACGAAATCATTCATATCATTTTCTCTTACAACTCTGTTATTATTCGGTTTCGAACCACAGGAACAGTTTGAAGTGGAAGTTTCGACCTTTGAAGTAGTGGGAGGACTGCCTTGTAATTGGTATTCCAGAGCTTGAAGTTCTGGATTTTTAGTGGCATTATTGGACTGTTTGTAGTAAGTTGTTCTGACAGTAGTATTAAAATATCCAGAGATCTCTGGCTGGTTGGATAATTGTTCCCCTGAGCACTTCTCTGGTCCACTTATTCTTGAACAACATTGGGAGAGGTAATTGTTCCCTTCGCATGTTACATTTTTACAAAGCTCTACTAAATTAATTGTTATGTTACCTTTTTCAGAAAGATACGTGTCATTATATTTGACGAAATCGCTATGAAAATTCTTGATGCCAGAATCCGCCTTATCAGCTGTTTGGACACTGTTGTTTTCCGGTAATGTTTCTGGTTCAGGTTTTAAAGACTCCGCAGGTATATAATTCTGCGTGTTCGAATATGCATATGCATTGGTACATAAACATGTATTTTGAGATCGATTGTAAGATTCTACTATTCTTTGGTTTTCTACTAACTCAACGCTTTTCTTATTTGAAGAATCTAATTTTCGGTCAAAAATTATCTGGTCGTAATCAGGGAATTTTCCTAATGGTTTTTGAAATGTTCGGTCAGGTTTAATCTTCAATTCTTTATTTTCCTGATTTTGAATACTTATTTTATTCAATACAGAAGGATTGTTTCTTAGAGATATTTGTCCAATAGGTTGCATATTGCTTGGTGGAGCGATTGTATTCGCCACTATCATGCTATCTTCTTTTGTTTGGCCAGATAGGAATGTTGCTTTATCTTCGTTAGAATCTAAAACATCAATAGGTATTCTATTTGAAATGCTGTTATTCTTATTTATATTATTTTCAATTAGCTGCATTTCGTCATAATTATAACTAGAAATATTATTTAATTGTTGCTTTTCCAGCTCAGAATTCCGTTCATAATCCATAATATGAAATGTCTTCTTTTTTTTTGTTGGTAAAGGTGTGTTAATCACTACAAGTGGAGTTATAGGGATTTCATAAACTGGTAAAAACATCCCAGCGCCAAACATATTCATATAATGGGGGATAGCAGTGCTCACAGTTGCAACAGTTGTACTACCTGCTTGGCTAGATGATGATGTCCCCAGGCTTGATACAGTGCCAGTTGTTTCGCCTGTAACTGAAGCTGTCGTAATTAATCCAGGGGTTGAGCTACTCACAGCTTGCGATTCGGTTGTAGCTGCAGTAGAAGTTGTAATTAGGTCTTGAGTAGAGCCGCTCACAGCTGTTGTTTGTTGACCAGTAGTAGAACCGCTCACAGCTGTTGTTTGTTGACCAGTAGCAGAACCGCTCACAGCTGTTGTTTGTTGACCAGCAGCAGAACCGCTCACAGTTTGCGTTGCTGTTGTATTTTCACTACTGGTTGTATTCCCCATTATTGTAGTACTACCATTATTGCTTGAGACCATTGCAGTATCAGCTTCTCCACTAGCACTTGATGCAGAAGGTGTAGTTGTGCTATCCTCCATCATGCCAAGACAAGTAACTCCAGTCGCTTTGATAAGTGGGACACACTCTGCTGTAACATTATAACATATACAAGTCGTTAGCATTGTAGATTCTGAAGAGTCTATAGACGAAGATTCTGCAGATGTTGGTTCAATAGATGTAGATTCTAAAGATGTAGATGTAGTATTCGAAGGTAAGTTGGAGTCAGTGTTACCACTTATTGCAGATGGATCGACGGTATTATTTACGTTGGGGGTAGTATTTACGTTGGGGGTTGTATTTACGTCGGAGGTAGTATTTCCGTCGGGGGTAGTATTTGCGCTGGCAGTGGTATTTGCCTCAACGGTAGAATTTGCTTCAACGGTAGAATTTGTTTCGCCAGTGACTGATTCGTTCAATATCGGTGGATAAGTTCCGCCCTTTAGTCTTTTTGATTCTGCTTCGTTTCTCCACCATGAGAATAGACTTAATCCACCTCTACTCAAATTCGGCGAATCTTTTTCATCTCTGTAATCATCGTACTCTTGCATCTCTCGTTCTTTACGTTGAAACTTAGTATTTTCCTGTAAGTTAGAATTATCGTCAACGTGTTTATAATCCGAAAGATATTGGATTTCATCTTTATTAAATAAATCTCCTGAATCATAAGGTATTCCCAAGGAATTTACGGTGTCTTCTTCGTGTAACTCAAATTGTTTTGTTATTTCTAGAAGAGTTAACAAAACATACCTGAAATAGGAGAACTTCATTGAAATGAAAAGGAAAACGATTTTAATTCTCTGTAAAGAAACTAGTGTTTCATAGAGGTGCTATCTAAAAAAAATATAAGATAATAATATTATTGAATAACGATTCTATATGATGGCCATAATTACTTTTGGATGTTAATTTACAACTAGAAAGCTCATCAAGAGGTCAGGTTTCTAAGAGAAGAAAATAAGACCTTCTATAGTTGAAAGGATTTACTAATTCATCTATAAATTTGTATATTAAACTTAACTAATGCCCGGAGAATTATTTTTTCAGTATGGCTTATAAGAAGAAGGCATTGATGAGAACATGTGTCATAATACCATCTATAGTCGAGCATGAACATTTGTAAGCATTACTTATGACTAATCAGCAACCAATTGAATTATAACGCCTGTAGTAAAGACTATAGGGTAGAGGAAGGTGATGGAAGAGATTTGAGCATATTAAAGGAATATGAGAAATGGTTTTTATCTTCACCTTAACTTGCTTTGTTGCTTGAAACCTATCGGAGTTCTGGCTGTCTTTGATTAATTAGAACTAATGTTGTATAATATTTTAAGGGCTAACAATTATGAGCAGTTATTTGTGGAACTTGAATGTTGTTATTGCTAAATATTATTGACAATCTCAGTTTAATAAATTAATCATTCTTTAATCTGGCAGGAATGTCCCCTATAGTGTGTCTGGTGAGCATTTATCTCATGTTCTATTTTGTTTTATAATTGGATGTGATGATGACTAAAATCTTTACAATTACTTTCAATGCAATTTGAAATTGAAATTGTAAATTGTAGCTCTTTTCAGAATCCATATTTTGTAAAATATCTAAGATCTTCTAGCCTCCGCTCATGATTTAAAATGAGAAACGCAGGATGAGTCCAGGTGAGCAATATGCTCAAATAAGAAAAAAAATATGTCACGTTAGGAATGTACTGGTGAGAGAAATCTTAGTCTTACCGTTGTGAGGAGGCCGGAACAAAATAAATTGAGTGTAGCTGAGGTGGTAAAAGAGGGAGTAACATAAACAAACTGCAATAACAACATAAACTAAACAGATGAAATACTAGGAAAATGTTGAAGTTTATTTCCCAGTATGAGCAAGTTTATACCTTTCCCGGGTTAAAAATAATTATTGAAATTCCAATGTTTCAATTGGTATATTAATTGCTTAAAAAAAAGTTTTCAGTTTCTCTCATGTTTGTGATAGGTAGTAAAGGAACATTTCTTGGCTCCTGTGACAACTATTGAATGGTTCAGTTTGTATGGACCATATTATGTCATTTCATTAATTATTAGCATTTAAAAATGTACTTATACATATATACATTCCAAGGATCTGGGTTTGAATCTGGCTGGGTATATGATTATTATCTGTTTCAATGTAGGTGTGAGTCAGCCCTGAGGTCTACCCAGCCTCATAAAGTGGGTAACTTTAATTAGGTAAAAAATCTGGCAGTCAAGATTCTGACCTAATCACCTCCTAAATAATTTAATATATACATACTAAAGAGATTGGTGTTAGGAAAAACAACAATGAAAAACTAGCTTCGACTATATGTATATAGTTGAAGTTTGGACTGTTGCCTTGTTCTTACAATATCCTATTCCATAACAAGAGGGTGATTCTCTCTACTATTATGATAATGATAGAAGGTTCCCTTGGATTACTTGCTCTGATAGAAGGCTGATACACCACTATCCTTTTCAAAGCCTGTCCTACACATCTTTTTGTTATTTCATAATCAAACATGCACTAATGCCCTCTCAGATTTATACTGTAACCATCGTTGATACAAGTTCTTTAGTCCTTAAAATACTTCTAGCAGAGATTAATATTCTGGGATAAAGACTTGGCAATATTGTTTTTGTTGAATCTAAAAGTACATAATTCTCAAGGCCTTTGCATTGGTGACAAATATTATAAGAAAAGACTTCGTTCTTCAAATTATTGATTTCCTGATTGTGGTCAATTATCTTTTTCTGGTATTGTAGATAAATATATTTATCTTTACCTGAGATTTCCTAGCCTAGAATTGTGAAAGAAAAATGACATAGTAGAATGAATACTATATGATTATTTTTGAAAGCCAATAGAGATAACCAATATGAAGGAGAACCTGAGAGAGAACACTTCATCATGCTTTTGTTATACTTAAGTAGATATTTTCACTATTCCCATCAACTGAAAAATTTAATTTATTATATACACGCACTTAACACCGTTATTCTGTTAATTGGGTAGGTATTTGTGTAATTTACCTCCATTAACCTTTTGACTCACTTCCAGTTGGTACTCATTTCAGCACAGTTTGGTTTAATCTTTAAATCAATTTCATATAATGTTTTATTTCTTTTACTTTAGCCTAGTGCCATACTGATAATATCACATTTGGAATTGTTCAACTGTCTTCTTTTCAATTAGTTGTAATATATTTTACTCCTTCAACTGGTTAGATTTGGATCTCTTCAGACTTCACTTCAATAACCATATAAACAGTAATGACACAGTAGTAATGTTAAATTAAAATATTGGTGAGTTAATATAAAAAATACAGTTAAGAAGAAGAGTTATCATTCCAATTCCTCTGAGGAATTATGTGCTGTTATTACCCTTTGAGACATTTTTTAAGCGCAAACTGGTAAAACCGTTTTCTTCTAGTCTTAGTTTACTTTCTTTCTTCAACATCTCTCCTGGTGAAGAGATATTCAGCAGTTTGCACAGCATTCATGTCCTTAAAATTCCCAAGGAATAAGGGTTACAAATGAAACCCTGTATCAGCCCATTATAATGATTGGAGCCACACAGAAATAAGTAGTTCCATATAGAATCCCACTGGCCTTCATAAAACATTTCTTTTCTCATATCTTAGTACCTTTACCAGAATAATTTTATTTCACTATGTCAATTAAATTTCTTTTATAAACTTAGTTCTTTAAGCTTTAGCACAATTGCCCTGTTTTGGAAGATAACAAAGTAATTTTTCTTTACGATCAGTTATACCAGGAAGTGATCTGCTAATGACCATAATCAACTGCCAGCTTTTCTCCCAATCCATTCTATATAAAAGAGACCGAGTTTTCCTCAGGTGGATGATTCCCCATCATACATATTACCTCAAAATACTATTGAAGTGATATCGCTACTTGGCTTGAAATATATTTATTTATTTTTAATTACCAAAAAAGTTGATTATTTAAAGGACCTTTTACATTATAATTCTGTAACAATTTTTTTTTCTTCATATTATTGAAACCATGAGAATTTGAGTTCATGAGTTGAACTGTATTGAATATTTATTTGAAAAAGTGTAACTGTACAGAATTTGGAAACATAAAAGCATATTTAAATTAAGATCCTTCTTGTGAAATGGTTGACTACCATAAGTTCAAAATCCACCTCTTTTTTTTAAAAACAATTACCAGATCCAGAGACATGTTTCCAGTAAGGACCCAGGGTTCCATGATCTTTAAAGTCCCCTAACTCTTGTAATAACCTTGTGTAAATGTTATAAGAATTTTTTTAAGTTTTTGTTACTTTTCAAATATTAAACAAAATGATGATTTTAACTATTGTATTGTATATTTTAATAGATAACCCACAATTGTAGAAAATAAATTCTCTAATGTGGAGAAACTCCAAAACTTACATTGCTTGGGACCCCTTGGTTTTTTCCACACAGCCATATATTAATTAACTATATTCTATGAAATCTCTCTAGGAAAGTTTTCCCACTCTCTTTGTTACTGCTATAATTTTTAAGTTAAATTTATCTGATTAACTAATATACCACACCATAACTAGATCTGTACATTTTTGTTTACAGATTTCAAATATGTATGGATAACATATTTTTCCATAGTCTATAAATTTTAACGTACTTTAATAAATAATATTTTGATTTGTACCTAAATATTTGACCAATATTCCTCATTGTTTTTTGTATGCCTTACATTCAAGTTTAATATGTTTAAAGGTCTTGCTATCCCAACAATTTTCATATTGAAAAGTTTTTCCCTTGGTTAAAAACCAACTGAATGAGCTAGAACAGTATATACTATAACAAAGTTGTGAACGGCCTAGCTGGTGGTAACCACCAGCTAGGCCGTTCACAACTTTGATGGGAAATTGCCTAGCAACAGGTGTGAATACAATAAGCACACTCAAGAAATGAGGCATCTCTACAGTTGGAATATCACCAAATGATTTTGTTATAATTCTCTTGGTGGAATGAAATACTGGACCAATAAGAAACTCTTATTTACTTCGGCACATAACTATTCTCATAAAACTATTTCTTAGACGACAAAAAAGACCACATGAAAATAATTACTGACACAATACAGATCAGCTTAATTAATTGGTTGTTGATTAGCTCTCATAAAAGATTAAAAAGAAGTGCATGTTCTAAACATGTAGATTTAATTCAATTTAAACAATTTTTGGACATGACTATTTTTCTTGAAGTAAATAATTTTGGCTCTCTATTTAAAAAAAAAAATATCTTCCAAAAGAAACCATTAAACAATATTTCATTAACTAAGATTTTTACTGAAACATTTAAAATAATTACTAACAAATTATTTTCAAAAATTTACCAAACCTATTAAATGATGAAAATTGATAATAATTTTTAACACTATAATAATGTTTACCATTAACAACTGTTAATAAAAATCATTCCTTATTTTACAAATTAATTCTCACATAGTTTATCAAGATCATTAATAGATTAAAATAGTAGTAATAAACAGTAGTTTTAATTGTTCATTGAACAATAAATTAAAAAAAAAAATTAAAGAGAAAATTCTAAATCATAGACAAGATTTTTCAATAATAGTAAATGAGAGGTGGGGTGTTGAAAGAAAAAATATATTAAAATTACTTACTCACCAGATCCCTATATTCTTACAGTAGGACATCACTAAACACTAAAAAACTTGGCTTAAAAAGCAATCCGCTTTTTAAGCGGGACATGTTAGTAGACTTCTACATGTGTTAACATATCACATATGTTAAAATAGTGCCATTTTTAAAATGATATATTTTTAATTTACTTATTTACAAACTTTGAACTATTTACAGAATAAAAAAAATTTTCAATATTAACTATGGTCTAAAATAGTTGAGTATAAAACATTGTGGCATCAAATAAGGCTCAATTGACTAATTAATAAAAATATTTTTTAACATAACCTTAAAAAATTCTTTTTATTCATCTAAGTAAATATTCAAAACCTCTAACTTGAAAGTTGCAGGGTATAGACCAACAGGTTGCCAAAATCATAAACATGAATTGCTTTGTGAGATGGTCGGGGGCGCAGTCAGTGAAAAACAAATAGGTAAAACTTAATTTGTTTTGCGGCATTTCAGGGCTTCATCAGGGAAACATCCCAGAGATGTCAAGCAAAAGTACTCAACACATGTTTTGATCTTTCCCCAAGGCTTCATGTATCATTAAGAATCTAATCTAGTCAATGTGCAACATCTCTCCAAAATTCTTAAACATTGGATATCTGTCTTAACTGCACTAATTTAGAGAACATAAAGATGTTAAACCTCATATAAATTCCACCATTCTTCCTAGTAGTAGTTACATACATTTCATATTACAATATGATAGTAAAAATGAAATATCAAAGTAGTATACATACAAAACAACTAATTTATGACAAAGTATTTAATATGGATATATATATATATTTTTTCTGTTGGCTCTATAGACCTTCGAACCAGCCTTCCTGCCTTGGGCTACTTCTTTTCAGTTGCTGCATGCAGCTCTTTCGCATCTTTGTTGATTTTGTCAACCCATCTGGTTTTTGGCCTCCAACATGGACTGTTACCTACTATAATGGCATTCATTGTTGTGTAAAGACGTTCTGATGGATTATTTCGAGCCACATGTCCCGCTTACCGTACCCTCCTTGCCTTCATGCCATGAGATGTTGACTGACCAGTCTCTGCAAGCAGTTCACCATTAGTTCTTTTCCCCATGTGTTAAGTCTCTGATCTCAGATCGCTCCTGTAATCTTACAGAGAATTTTCCTTTAAAATCTCTCGATTTTGCTTTCTTGGGTACCTATTAGAGCCCGGGTTTCGCAGATGTATAGAATATAGATATAATAGATCTAAAAATATGGATATATAAAACTATGTGACTACTAGAAAGGATAATGTTGTTTCAGATAGATCGTTCTGAAGATGGTGGAAGAGCTACAAAAGTCGATAAAATAACATTATGTGTATAATGGGAAAGTAGTAGAAAGGATTTTTTCACAAGAAAACTTACATAGAATAAAAAACCTTCTAATTGAAAAATACTGTATAATTTCTTATTTTATTAAAATGAAAATTGAAAAAGAATACCTAAAAGCTAGAATCAAATTTATTAATGGTAAAAAATATTAGATAAGGAGGCAATCTGATCAATAAAAAATGTTATGAAAATACAATACTTTTCATACTTTATTGGTAACTAGATAATGTTAAATATAAATAATTTTAAGTCTCAATAACATTAAACATAAATATTGTTAATAAGATAACATAAATTAAATAAGCACCTTTTACAACAATAAAACACTTTTATAAAAAATAAATACTTTAACCATTATTATACTTTATAATAGTACAGCTAATAATTTTATGGAAGAAAAACTTATGCTTCAATCAAAAAATAAATAAATAAATTTTCATAACTTTACTTATATAACGAATATAAATAGAATGAAAATAGTATAAAAATAAATAATTTAAAGTTTTTTCTTTTAATGGAGCCATTTTTGGCTAAGGAACAAAAAATTGACTTAAGTTAAAAGTCTCTTAATAACCTCAAAAATAATAGATAATATAACATTTTAATCATGGTCCCAAAATAATAGCTCTCACTTAAAACTTAGGTTAAGGCTTCACCAGTATTACATACTCAACGATATACAAACAACAAAGGTCTTCTGATACTACAACAATTAAATAAAGGTATTAATACTTCAATAATTGACCCTAATTAACTATGACAATGTATAAAATACAAAAAGCATTTAAAACATTACAAAAAAAAAAAAATAAAATGATATTACGTAAAGGGCATAGCAGTATACATAGAAATGTAAGCTGAAATTAAGTAATAATACATATAAATAACATAAACAATACATTATTCTTAATAAACAAAGAATTGCCTAAATCCAATTAAAGTCAATACTATTTAAAAAGAATACGATGGAAACGAAATACATCATAATTAACACAATAATTTCCCATGCCTCCTTGCTACACACGAAACTATGTGCATGCATAAAAGTGAAAGGCCTAAAACAATAAATTATGGTAACATAAAATTTTACAAAACTTGTTTTGATTTACTCAAAAAATCATTTAAAAAATTGCAAAAATGCAATAAAAAGATTAAAATAATTTCTTTATCATATAAAGGAAACAAAGGGATTCATATTTGGCATATGTAACATACTAAGGATAACACAGTTTAAAGATTTTAATCTATCAATTCTATTATAAAATACTTACTAAATATTAAATATTGAATAATTGACGAATTAAAAAAAAAAAAAATTAATCCTAAAAATTTACTAGTTTCAATGGAATATTAAAAAATATTATCTATAAAAAATAAATAAGTAATTTTTATTTATGTTTTCTGACAAGTTAGCAAATCAAAAAATATGCCAGCAGCAATTAGGATTGTAACTAATTAATTTATTGTTGGATTCCATTTGTACACTATGACTAACTTAATTTGAGAATCTTTAAAAACTCCTCTAAATAAGAAAGATTTATTACTTTCTTTAAATGTTGCTAACTACCTTTTTAGAGATATGGATGCATTACATAGAAGTAAATATTCATTTTGTAGTAATAAAAGAATGAATGAAAATAAATTAAGTTGGTTGTCTTTTAAAAAATAAAATTATAACCAATTACTCAAATTGTAGAATTAAAAAAAAAAAATTATAAAACTTATATGAATATCATGAAATTAAAACTAATCAAGTTTAGTTAAAAACTCCTTGACTGCTCTTAATCTTCAAATTTAGAGCAAATTAAGTCGAAAAAGATATAAAATTCCATTTACTAGAAATATAAAATAAAAGTACTATCAATACAAGTCAAGAAGAGAGTATCAAGTCTTCTAATTTACTTCACTAGAATTACAATGTTTTGGTGTATCAATACTAAAATTAATTCTGGAAGTAACCTTAGTCATCCTCTTGAGCGGTCGGCATATTAGCAATAATGGACCTCACGACAGCAGCGGCAGTCAGGGAAGCATAAGCCTGCCAGGGGCTGCGGCGGATACCATCCTTATAGTCCGCTGCTCCTCGTACGAGTGCCCACGATAGAGTCCTATTACCAACAATGGATTCTACGACGCAATCAGATTCAAAATCAAGAGCAAGCAGTCCTGCTTTACGACAAAATTCTTCCCTTAATTTGGTATCACGGGAAACATCTCTTCCACTGCCAACAGGACCAACATGTAGTCGAGGTCTTTCTTCAGTCCTAAATTAAAAAACAAAATAGTTTAACAAACGATTTCAAAAGACAGGAAATTAGTATTTACAAAAATTATAGAAACAAAATGATAAATTCCATTAGCCACCACCATAAGCATTGAATTGAATTAACTTTAAATCAATGAGTAAACAGACTTGCGTTAGAATGAGTCGCTAATGACTTATGATGACCAAAAACGATTGATAAAAAAAAATTGATACATTGAAGTTAAAAACAATGAAGGTCTAACATTGATGTTTGTTTATCATCCCTAAGTATGATACAGCTGTAATAAGGGCAGATTGAGGCATCATACATGAGAATAAGTAATTAATATCTAAAGGGCCAGAGCTTTTGAAAGAGCGGATGACCCATCCTACATATCTGATTAAATCACATTATTGTCAGCTTTGGGCATGACATTAATAAAATACTATAAAACTTATAAAGTAACTATTATCTAGCTATGATACCGGCACAAGTAGAATATCTTTTTTTGAAGGGGCCCAGTAAGAAAAGGGGCACGTTTCTATTCAACTGTAAGCCAGGGCTCTTGCTGTCACTGTCTTATAATCAGTGCTTACAGGAGTAACTGCAATGCAAGACTTATAGAGGAATCTGTTAGTGAAGTTTGATTTAAATAAAATGAGATTACATCAGTTCTTATTCATGTCTCACATGTTCTTTGTTGTTTAACATTACAGTTAAGAATCTGCTGACTGTCAATCTTGTATTTGACTGGTCTGAATCATCAAAATACAAAGAAAAAAGAAAAATTCATCCAAAAAATTTGACATCATATGTAAAATTATTATAATATAAGAAGATGGTCAGGGTTGCAAT
>NW_027110474.1:1154769-1162354 GCF_000696795.3 Halyomorpha halys
GTGAAAGTATAAACACAAATATAATTAATAATGATGATATTAAATAATAATAAAAGAGCAAAGAAAAAATTCTGGACCACCTACCTGTTCAAAGCAATTGGTTAAACAGACATAGACAATATATTGGAAGCGTGGAGGAGTGGAGGGGAGGTGGCCGGCCGTAAACATTTATATTTTAAATACGTCGCGTATACAGGAAATAGTCATACTAATATGATGAAAAATTTGAAATAAAACTAGAAAGATATAGAAATATAATAATAATAACTATAATAATTTTCTAATTTAGGAATAACTAAGTATAAATAGAATGATACATTAGGTAACTTTAAAAAATGATAATAAATACCAAGAATCAGTAGCATCTTGTGGTTGCGGATGCGCAACCTCGATCAGATCTTTTTCTCCAATAGGCATATAAAGTTTATCTGTGTCTCCAGAAGGCCTGATGAAGTCATGCTCGCTTTGAACTCCTAGGTGGGATAAGCCTTCTTCCATAAAATGTAGCCAAGAACTGTCTCCATTTTTCTCATCCTGGAAGAAATATCATTAACTTCACTATACATGTTGTTGAATAATTTTAATAACTTTTAAAATACTAATTTGGTAAAAAATAAAAGCAATGTCAACTTTTTAATGATTACAACCAACCATAAATAGCATTAGTCAATTAATTTAAATTGATGCATGTCAAATCAATAGTAAATCTTTCTCCACGATAATAAAACAGCCTACTGATTAAAGATAAATCAAAATTCTTGAAGTTTCAAAATGATATACTTTTTTTACTTTACTTCTGGGCATAATCATAATGCGTTACATTACAGAAATGAATTTGAACAGCACAGGTTCCAAAATATAAATAATGTTAGCATCTACTGAACAAAACACAACAGCTGGATTAGGTCACTGAACGGGATTTGGCCTAATTATAAAGCATATAAATTACAATTTTTGCCAAACTGAAAAAAAAAAAGTTTACTTCTTTACATTAATTTCACACAATCTCTAATTTCAATTCACTTAATAAAGTAGCACTTTTGGACATTACAGGCATACCATAATGATGAACCTTACTTTCCTAAGTTATATTCTGAAGATCACAGAATGATCAGTCATTTTAGGTTCGTACTTCATCGCCCACAGCTAATATAAAGAGGAAAATTCTTAATTTTCAGGTAAATAATAATTTATTATATTCTTTATCAGTTAAAATGAAAATAATGCATATTTAGGCTATTAAATTGAATAACTTAACATATTCTATCTTATATTTTTTCTTTTCTATCACAACTAGGAAAGGAAAGAACAGTAAATGAGTAAAATTTTCTATTCACAGTTCTCAATAGATCTTTATATTTCAGGGCTCCCAAAATCTAATTTTCTGTAATTAGTCCAAGTGTCTGTCCCATAATTATCCTGTGAGTAGGTTAATGGATATAATTGATTTTTTTTTTATTTTGATTTGATTTGCTCCTGATGATGACTGTGAACCAAAGTGTAGTGCAGAAAGGGCTCATAACTTTTTATACATAGTACATTCAGATAAAAGCAGGAATTTATGACAAAAAAATAAATTATATTTGTGCATGGCTCAAAAAGTACATCTCTCAAGGAAAATTATATATAAAATAAACAGAAAGAGAAGTGATTTCCCCATTAAACAAAAAAAATAAATCATTTAAATCGGACAAGTACTAGCAAAAATACGTCATATTGGACTTTGTACGGTTTTCTGATATGTTCCCAGGGAAAGCCTTGTCACTTCTTTTTAATTTATTGTATGATTAAAAAAAAAAATAAATAAAAAAATAAGAAAGGTTTCATCATGGCTTACAGAATAAAGGAAAGCCAAAGAATTAACAATATTTAAAAAAAAATTCTTAGCCTTTCCTTTGTTCTGTAAGTCCTAATGAAGGACCTCAATGGGGGGATTAGAGAGGGGGGGTGGCGGCAAAACGTTGGCTAATAATAAATAGTTTATTTACTAATAGTTATTGATTGCACCTGGACCAATTTGCTTTTAATAAAAAATACATTTTTATATTTACTCTTATAATTAAAACCTTAATTGCATTAAAGTTATTTCTCATCTTGTTACAAATAGATTTAATTCATATTAAGAAATTAATTGGACTAGGTTGTACTCACAACCACAGATAGAATTTGTACCAAATTCAAATTTTTTTTTTTGTAGTTACTAAAATGGTCTATTTAGATAAAAATAAGTCCATTGTAATTTTGAATATTTAAAGATTATGTTTATTTGAACATTTTTATGAAAAAATAATATTGTATATAATCCCAAAAAATCTTTTTTTTAATCACCAAAAATCACTTTTAAATTGATGAAATTAAATTTTAATTTAAGAATATATGTCTGAGAAAGATAACATAATTTAAACAGAACTATAGTATAAATTATTTTTATAATCTATATTAGAGAAAAAAATACAATCCATGATAAATTATAAAAAAATTTGTTTGCAGTAGTTTCCATTTACTGTTTTACAAACTACCCATGTTTATTTTAATTTATGACTTTCATTTGAACACATTTCTTTGGTTTTTCATATTAATGAATTTATACTGTTTATTAAATTTTTAATGGCTTAAAACACAGTGACCTTTGAGGCCTATTTTAGTATATATTACATTTTTAATAAGTGGAAGGTATATTATAGGATTGAGTAGCGTTAATTTGATATGCAATGGTAAAATGAGTAATTGTGATATGAATTTTAGCAGTAAGGTCTAAAAACAACCTTTGTTCTGAAAACAAAAATGACTTTAAATACATCTAAGTTTGGATTTCAATTTCTTTTATTATAAACAAAAAAATCAACTAAAAAACTTCAGAAAGTGATTTTTAATACAAACTTTTTTCATAAACAAAAATATTTAATTTTACATTTGCCCCTGTCTCTTTATCTTAATCATGCAATGATTTTAATAATACTAGAACTAGGGAAAAATTATTTGGCATTTTATTAACTTTGCAGTTTATACTACTTTTACTTGGAACCATTAACATTGCATAGAAAAAAAATATGTTCGGGCAATTTTATTGTATAAAAATCCATACTTTTATTGTAAAAAAACAATACTGACCTGCTCTTTAATTTTTCTTGCAACTTCTTGAATAATGTCATTTATAGGATTGTACTTCTTAATTTCAAAATTATATGAACCATCTTTTTCTATACTCGCTTTCTCGCAATAAGTGTAGGCAAACCTTTAATACAAATAAGAATTCAGAGAGTGAAAATTCAAAAAGACTAAAGATGAATTAAAAACAAAAAACGATGACACTTTACCCGCCAGGAGAATCAGAGGCAGAAACAACTACATCTCCAAGCCTGACGTGTCTGGAGTAATCAGTGTAATGGGGAACACCACCTCCCACACCAACAATAAATACATTATCGACCATTTGGAAAGTGCCTATAAAAATAAATAATCCAATATGCAATCAAACATGTAATAATAAATAAATAATCCAAAATAAGTAAAACAAGGATGCCCAACCCAATGCACTGAGGGTGGGATAAAAAAAATGTTTACTTTATTTTTTAAAAATTGTCCACTTTTGCCAGGATAAAATGGTTATCAAAACTTGGGATGTTTGATATAGGTAATAATATTGTTATCCCAGTAATGGGCAAATCAAGCAAAAGATGCTAGCAATTGAAAAGATATCAGAGATATTGTCCTCCAATATTCTTGTAGGTTTGGTTGGCATATCTATATAATCAATCTTTCATTGGAAAGAGCCCCATAAAAAATTTTGTTCTTTGCGAACAGATTCTTTATCCATAGAATTTGTTTGGCAATAATTACAATTGTAGCAAGCCTCGATATGAGGAACCCTTGGTTGTGGAAAACATCATTAAAATGTTGGGCACTCCTAATCTAGAAAAAAAATCTGACTAAACAAACCTAACAGTCGAGTAGTGGTATTTCCAGCTGATGTGATAGCTTCACGAGTGTATCCTAGTGTCGGCAGTTTGGTGCACACTACTCTATGATGTCCAATATTGCCAAGAGTATACACATTTGATTCACCTAAATTAATATAAATAGAAGTTAATACATAATACACACACATTTCTAGTGAATAGTTGTAAACTTAAAAAAAATTATGAGTACCAAATTATTTTAAGGATAACTTTCCTATTTAAATCATAATTATTTAATCTATTTATCCTCAGCCAAAATTGTTAAGTTGTAAAGAGAGTATTCTAATAACTAGTTTAATCTAACATTCAAGAATTAAAAAATTTCACAAAAAAAAATAAATTTAGGGTATTATTCATTAAATATATAATCATTAATAAAGAAAATAAAAGAATTCATTTCAAAACAAATGAAATTTTTTTTTAAAACTTTAACAATAAAAATAAATCTTTTCTAATTTTATGTTTTATCAACTGCCCTTTGAAGGTGATCTCCAATAAACCAACAGGCCAAGAGCCATATAAAATAATTCAAATGGACTGCAAGAATACTCTAATCTACCACCCGTTACAAGAAAGCTCATAGAAGCAGCAAAAGGCATCATTATTTGAATCGAGTTAACAATAAATATAATATATAATTATATCCCATGAAATGTCAGTTTTGGGGGAGATATTGATAAAATGCCACTAAATACTTAGTAATTAGTAAATTAGAAATAAAAAACGATAAAAGGTATAATTTAAATTTTAAAGTACAAGCATGGGTAAATTTTTCTATAAAATTATTTAATGATGATCCACTTCAACATTGGATAGTAGAGCTTCAGGAGGACTTTATTTTCTAATAGACTAAGTACTTGAATAAGGAATTGAAAAAAAAATTCATTAAAACCAAATTTAATTAATTAAATGAATTAGATTTCATTAATTCATGTTTTGTTAATGCTCTACCAAAAACTGAACATGCCAAGTGATTCAACCACAGAACAATGCAATAAGCTAATCTACTATTCATTACAACCATTCATAAATACATAAAAACATTTATGTAATTATTTCCTGCATAGTAGTAATGATTTTTAAATTTGTATAAAATATTTTAATTGTCCACCTCACCATTTCTGACATAGGGGGTTATTATCATACATGTTATCAATCTACTCTAACCAGAGCGGGAAGGTCAAATTTTCATTCCATTAAATGAAATTCAAACTTCCCAGGCTGGATTCACACCGGTGTCACTGAAGGCTCAAGATTACTTAAGCGACAGCTTAGCACAAATGGTTTCAATTATCTCAACAGCACTATTAAAAACTAATTTAAAATGGCTAAACTATAAACAATGATTAGAAGATTTATAATTTTCGATGGACTTTAAAAAAAAAGTCTAATGAATGTTATATATTTTTTTTAATACAATTTGATACATTCATTAAAATATATGCAAGACCACTCTCTGAGACAATAATCATAAATTGTCTACAACAATGAGCAGAATGCAAGCCTTAATGCACAAGTGGTGTAGGACAAAACTAGAGCTATGAGATATTTATCATTTTAGAGGAAGTTTTGTTAATTTTTTGGTAAAGAATAACAGCTTACTTTCTCTGACTAGTTTTAAATGAGAAAGTGTGGTCTTATTCCTTACCAAAAACTATAAATAACCCTTCTTAAAGTTTTTAATATCTCAAAACTCCAGTTTGTCTTACAAAACTTTTGCATTTAACTGTTCAAATACTCCTAATTTAGATAAAATGCATTCTACTTTTCTATGAAGGGTTACAGAAAACCTTCTGGATGACCAATAGATGGTTTTCACTATAACCTTTGTTTAAATTCCCCTTGTGTGGCAACAGCTCAAAATATTCTAGTTACTGTTTTCTCTTGAATATAGGCCAAGGAGTTTTGATGAAACTGCCTATAGCATTATCAGGATTCAACCTACAGGACCGATCTAGGAACATTTTAGTTTGGCTAAACTCGTGGCTTTTAAATCACTTTGAAGTTTAATTTTGTTTCTATTTTCTCGATGGGTCTTAAACAAACACAGTTTATAATAATAATACGCAAAAATCATTTTCTCGTCACACATTTTGAGAAGAGAAAATTCAATGAAACAAATTGCTCAAGGAAAATGGTATATTTACAATGAGAATAAAAACTATTCGTAGCCCTAACTATTTCCTTATAATTAATTAATCACTAAAATTGCATATTCTCATGTATTATAAGCTTAGTAGTTTAAATATGGGTGAACAAAGTAATTCATAAATAAATTAAAAAATTTTGCAAAGGAAGTTATGGTAATTAGTTTTCAAATTTAAAATAAAAAATCAGAGTGGATAGTATATATTGTCGGGCTAATGGCACAAGTGAACTTGTGGGGAAAATAATCGTACTTGATCATTTTCAACATTAACCTGACAATGTTGAATTAACAGTATCTATTATACATAATAACTAACATACATTATTTATGAGAGTAAATGCCAACACAGAAATAACATAAAAAAGCAAGTGCAAAAACATATTTAAAAAACACAAAAATATACACAAAGCTTCTGCAACAAAAATATAAAAGAATAAAAGCTTTACTGCTAGCTATCGGCAAAGCATAGACCACACATTGCATGAAAATAATGAACATTATTTTTAAATTAAGTGAATAGGAAGGTATAAATGTTACATGAATTGATATTAAATATTTGTAATAGATTTCTTTTCAAAATAAATAAATAAAATTATAACTTCAGTCAGTCAATCTACATAAGACAAAAAAAAAAATGATGTTTGATTTTATAGACCTCTTTGTTTTTGAATGAAACTAGATGCTATATGAATCTGATGGGAGATGAAACATTCAAGCAAACATAAACAAAAACAAACAGGAAGCAGTGTTTTTTTCTTTAAGAGAGCACTGCTTACCAAACCGTGTTCCCTTTACTACAGTTGATGTCGGAGTTGGAAAAGGACCATTGTTCGTTTGATTCGTTCCTGCAAAATACTCCAGTTTCGCATTTTCTTGTCATTTAGAATTTCTTAATAATACAAAACTCCATCCAAGAAGATAAGTATTCTATGTTACACTACATCATTTAAGGTGGAACCAGTATGGAAGCACAAAAATAGAAAGTGAGGAATTATAGCTGTTTCCTACTACTTAATAATTACTACTTTTTCTTTCTTTCTTAATAAAAGGAAAATATAATGAAGAAAATAATATATTAGAAATTAAAAATTAATATTTAAAGAAGTTTTTCATTCTGTTATGGCTGATTGTAGAAAAAAGAATAAGCATTTAAAAGGAGAGAAAATGAAAAAGTAAATGCAGTTTTTCATTAGTAAATATTTTCAAACCTTTTTTTTAAGTGACATATTACAAAACATGCTCAAGTTTTTAAGTTATTTCTGTACCTATCTGAAAAAGTCGATAATTCGCTATCTTGCTAACTAGACTTATCAGCTCCTTCACGTTAGGTACAGATTTATTTTGAAAATATTAGATGGTTACTTCATCATAAACACATGTGGCATGTAAACAGTCAAACTTGAACTAGTCATATAATTAAAGAAAAAAAATTATAAACATTATTATTCCTCTATTAGCCATCAGGCAATTTTATATA
>NW_027110474.1:1162404-1180293 GCF_000696795.3 Halyomorpha halys
TATATATAAAACCTACACATACCAGACCTCATCTATATTGAGATGTATTCATCTATAACACTCTTATATTAACCACCCCTATCAGTAATTTCAGTAGGAATGAAATTCATTTAGTAAAAATTAACACTGATATCTAAGAAATGATCATTTATAATTGTACTTAGAAAATATGAAGTCTTAATTTGTCGAAATAGTTAAAATTAAATTTTGGAGTGAACTAAAGAAAGTCAAGCTCACACTCGATATAAAACCATAGTTGGAGTGACTAAATAACTGCCATCTGAACATTATAACATTCCTCTTTTGACAGTAACATCCATTTTAAATAATAAGTAAAAAATTTATTCCCAGACTTGGAACAACAAAGAAAAGAACTTTAAGAACAAGTACAGAATTTTAATGCAAGAAGTTTAAAGACAAACAGTAAAATTTTCAAAAACATTGGTGCGAAAAGCGTGCACATCTAGACCAAAAGAGTATCAGTAAAATCTTAAAATTTTGAACTTCTTGATAATTCATATTGTACCTGAGTACCCTTGGTAATATGAACTAACAGGATTCTACTGTACCAGACATAACAAAATGTATATTCAATTTAATTGCTTAGTTATACATAAAGCAGTTAAATTTTCTGGGATAGAAAACAAAAGGAAAAGAAAACAATTCAAGTGAGAATTTCAGAATTCCAGCCAGAAAGAATTGTCAATAAATATAAAGGGGCCTCTACATGTTGGCCGAGCCATGGCGAACTCAGACATACGCGAGCATGTGGATGGGTGGCTTGGCTTGGTTGGCCTAGGCTCGTTGCCGAGCCGTCGAGAGTCGGTTTTTTGGCCACAGATCAAAGGAGTTCGTGAGAGCGCTCGTGTAGCATCTACACCATTATTCTTTGTCTAGTTGCAACTGAGAGCTGTTAGGAGGTTAAAGGTGTTTGTTGGTACTTTTTATAATAAGTTTTATATTTAATCTTATTTATTTATATTTAAATTTACTTTTATTTTCTTTTTTTGTAATAAAAATAATACAATCCAAGTGCAATGGCTGAAACTACTAGTACGTCCGCCATGCTTGCCTCTCTGAATAACACTGACATGTGGATGGTCCGCTCTTTGTTTGGCGAGCATTTGTACGAGCCTCCGATCCGTGGCGAGCGGCCAACATGTGGATCCACCTTAAAAGTTGGTCTAATTAACCAACCTTGCACAGACACATTCCTAAATTTTGAATGTAACATATCGAACTTGTTTCCAAAAAAATTACAAACTAATTAATGTATGGTTTGATCAGGCCTTGATTAGATTCAGAGAACTCCATTATTGAAAATTCGACCCTAAAGATCATTCCTCACCTCATTTCTACTTCAGACAAAAGTAAAGCTCTTGTAACCATATTGAGTATAATAAGGTACCATACAATAAGGTACAGTGAACCTTCTTTTTAAAGTGGCTTAACAATAAACATTCTTCTTCCTAAATAAGTTATAAGACTGTTCATGTAA
Source organism: Halyomorpha halys (assembly GCF_000696795.3). Lineage (NCBI taxonomy): Eukaryota > Metazoa > Arthropoda > Insecta > Hemiptera > Pentatomidae > Halyomorpha > Halyomorpha halys. Next base: position 1,163,903 of record NW_027110474.1, read on the forward strand.
CCTAGAGAGATACATAGGTTTTGATTTAAAGAGAATAAAGGTCTCGAACAGGGTTATTGATCTTCATGAGGTTAAATAAATAGGTACTAAAATAAAAAAACTATAGACTACATTAGGAAATTTTTTGTTATCAATAATGGCATTAATTGAATATTCAAAAAAGATTGAATCAACTACGTCAGAAAAATTATACATAAACAAATTGAAAAAGCTAAACATCATTAGAATCAATATATAATATTGTTTATTTAAAAAACAGAATTTGGTTCGGGTGCGGTCAAATAAAACTCAAATAGAAAATTGGTATTATTTCAAAATAGTCCTGACGAAGCCCTGCAACATGGGGTGAAACATTGGCTCAAATAAAAAAGTACACCAATTTACTATTTGAGTTTTATTTGACCGCACCAGGACCAAATTCCGTTTATTGATATATACTGTCAAATAGCAATCTTCTAAATATAATTATTATTTTTCAATGGCCTACTAATAGAAGTTAAAGCAGCTAAACACATTGTGTAAAAATCTGTGTGAAGGTGAATAAGCAGTTAATTTAATTCATAAGAAAAATTAATTTAAAACTCTAATAAAAGAGGCACATCTGACAAAAAAGACTGGGATTGCATAGAGGCAGCCTGTAGGATGACCCTGGTAGAGAAAGTAGATACTACTTGTACGATACTAACATTGGAATATATCCAACTCAAAACTTTTTTCAGAAATGCAACTAAAGTGAAATTACATGCTTATCCCTTGAACTGCTGATTCATAGAAAGTAACTTTGAAACTATATCCTTGAAAACTTGTAATTCCCAACTAACCATTTATTCACCACAAGTCATCCGACATTCCTTTATATACATATTGAGAGCGTTAAAAATAAAATATACACTCAAATTTACATTTCATTATATCATTGATATCTTGAAAATATATAAAAATCACTCATAATATACTACTATAATATATATTAACTGCCAATAACTTACCAACAGTAGTATATCTTACAAATGTTTCTTTATTCTCTAGCATGGAATCCACTGCCAGCTTTTCACAATACTGAGCAGTAATTATAGCGATTGTAGGCTGTTTTGAACGGATTATTGTAGGCATTTGCTTCACAATCTACAATTAGATCAGTAATTTCAATTAATTGAAATACATTTAAAAATATATATATTTATTTAAAATCACACTTAGAAAAAGGCTATAAAAGACATCAGCAATTACATCCTGCGCTTTCCTTTGTATATAATTTCTAATAATTAAGGTTGTTTAAAGACGAATGAACTTGTAATAAAATAGTCATAAGAAGAATATCTAATGTTTGACTTAAATAGAAATAACTGTAGCAAATTGTATATGGTTTTTACGAAAATCCTACCTGGATATCTTTCTCGTGTTGAATGATACGAGTAAATGCACCATGTTCCATGGCTTTCACTAGTCCTTTTTCTTTCAAGCTTTCTACATGTTTTTGTACGAGTGCTTCATCCCAGCCATGATCTCTAATAAAAAAAATGTGCAATTTTATAATGAAGAATTATGATACTCAATGGTGTTAAGGATAGTGTCACTGGCTGAACCATGGTAAAATAAGGTTATTTTTTAATTTTAATTTACAATGAAAATATACTGCTGTAGCTCTATAAGTATAAATATTATATATATACAGTAATGAAGAGAGTTAACCGGGTTAAAACGGTTAAGGGAGTTGTAAGGTTCAATATATGACCTGAGTTCATCTGCAATAAGGAGGGTTTTATCAATATGGACATCGGTGAACAAGCTTTTTATATCAAAAGAGGTAGATAAGGATGTAGTGATGGAAAATCGTGTAGGATAATAATTAAAACACCGAGATGAAAAGAAATGGGAACATCAAAAGTGTTATTCTGATTAAAGATTTGTAAAGAGACGAGTAGAAATTTATTGAACTTGACTGAGGGACAATTTCAAGAAGTGATAGAAGGGTTTGGATTTTAAATAGGTTTTGAATCCAAAACGGATTAAGGATCCTATGTACAGAAATCTTATTTCCTACAATGCTATTGCACTTTGTTTTTATGAGCTTTCCAAAATTCACAATCCCAGGAGCCCATTTATTCTATCACTTCCAACATTGATGCTCCCTCAGTTAAACTCAGCCAATTTTTACTGCCCTCAATACAGATTCTCATTCACAATAACACATGTGTCCACAATTTCTTTCACTTCCATGATCAATTATTACCGTTCACTATTCCTGGCCACTACATCCTTTTTTCTTCTCATATAAAAATCCTGTACACCAAAGTCTGAACTGACAAAGCCCTTCTTAACATATCAATGGAGTTTATAATAAGATTCTCCCTTTCAAGAGAAGGTAATATATAAAATGCCCCATCTTACCAGAGGTCTGGGGAGTATTTTCCTTCATGGGGAAAATATTACTCTAAGTAATAATAATATTACTCTAAGTAAGTAAAAAAATTACCCTTTTTCTAAATATATTTGGAAAACTGACCTCTCTAGATAACCCATATGTTTGAAACAAAAGTTAGCTATCTCACAGTTTATTATTTGGAAGAAAGAGATAACAATTCAGAACAATGACAACTTTCAAAAAATTTACTGTAAATAATTTTTCGTAACCATACGAAATCCCTGACATTTTCCCAACTTTCTAATTGATAGAGTCGGTTCCAATCCATGGAGATGCGTTATCTTCGTAAGGTGGAAGGAAGAACACGACGAGATAGAGTACAGAACAGCACCATATGGCCTCAGAGCTAAACCGGCTGAGAGCATCCTAGAGGAGCATAAGCTAAGGTGGTTCGAACACCTCCTTAGGAAGGACCAGGAAAGAACTGCCAAGAAGACGTATAAGACATGGGAAGAGAAGAAGGCCAAGAGGAAGACCATGCATTTCCTGGGAGGAGAGTGTTCAGGAGGCGTTCAAGAGGCAGGATATGGACTGGAGTAGGAGAAGGGAGATGGTCCAAGATCTAGACATCTGGTCCAGACTCTACAAATTATAACCCCACACTGCGCAAGCGGTAACGGAGATAAAATGATTATGATGATTTCTAATTAGTAGATACCTTCAGTATTTAGGTGTACTGAGGTTACCATATGTTTTAGGGCATAATGGAAATAGGGAAAAGGGAAAGAAGAAAAATAGTTGAAACATACTACGACTATTTAGTACTTACTGTTACTGTAAGTAAAGCATTATTGTAAACTGAATAAAAAAAGATTGTTATTAATGTGTGATTAGTTTTGATACACAGATTAACATTAATTTAAACATCGGTCTCGCTAACACTGGTTGAATTTGTGTATTGCAGCAATTAAAAAGATATAAGTATTTTCTAAATTACTTTATTACTTCAATGATAATTCATCGTTAAAAATTTTCTATTTTGAAATATTTTTTTTAATTTTTGACCAATAACCAATATTTCTACTGAACTTAATGATGAAGAAGTAAAATAAAACAATTTAAGTTTTAAAATGCAAAATAAATGAAATAAAGTAACCAAGAGGTAGTAGAGAACTTATAAAGACAAACTTTTAGATATGAGAAAACAAATCAACTTACTTAGCTAAATCTTCAATTGTAACAGGATGAGGATAGGCTGCTTCAATAAGTTCCAATATTTTCTTTTCTGTCAATGGTACCTCTTTTGATAGAATACTGTCATCCGTCGATACTGTTAAAAAAGAAAAGGATTATTTTATTTCTATACAAAGACATAATTAAATGACAAACTTCATTAGTTAAAATAGTGATATTATCAGGCAACATAAAAAATGCAAAAAAAAACAAAAAAAAAAACATAAGTAGCAGGAAACATTTATATTTATTATAAACAGTTATATAGGTATATATAACATAGATGTTAGACATATTACGAACGTAATTACTATAATGTAGATATAGCTACCTATTTCATTCGATAAAATTGATTTTTTTAAAATTTCAACATTTTTTATTTTGAATTGATAAAATACATATAAATGCAGCTCCAACTGCTCAAAAAAAAAAGAAAAAGAAAAAAAAGAGATAAAGTTAAATAAATAGCTGTTTAAATAACGAGTTAATTTAAAATAAATTTTCAGACTTAACTTCGACACTAAAAGAAATCTCACGAAAGAAAACAAGAACGGCAATGCCATCAAGATAGTAATTTTAGTACTTGCACTATAAAATGGCATATTAAGACCCAGTTCATTGCCCACTGACAGACTTAAAATAATTTTATGTCAGATCCAAAGCTCATATCTCAACCTGTACCTAACCCAACCTTAGTTGGTTTAGTTGGAAGGGTATAAATTAGAAAGAAAAAAAAAAAAGGGCTCAGCATCCAGTATCCTTTTCTCATATTACACACAGACCTTACCCTTCAAGAAATACTAAACACATTTTTTTCTTTTCACAAAAATGAAATTTTAAGCTATGTAATGGTTTTAACAATTTTTAAAAAAAAATAAAGATCAGTAGTTTAATTAATCTATTTATCAAAATACTTTCTCTAGTTTGTGTGAAAATCCAGACTGTTCTCATAAGAAATTTTAATTAATCATTGATAAAAATGAAAGACCTATAAGAAATACATGATATCTATTGTTGGCAAGTAGGCAACTTTTTTAAATAGAGAAGCTTTCATAACTTATAATCTACAGTGCATTTCTTTTTTTAAGAATTTATGAATGAATAATTAAGAGACAAAATAGTTCTTCAAAAACTATTAAGTGAACATACTGACATGCATATCTACCATTATTATTATTATAATTATTATTTTTTCCAATTATATTAAATACACTATAAACTTTTTTGAACTATTTTAAGAAATAAGCCAAATCAATGAATACAGTTGTGGTCTCAAAGGTTTTATTTATTTATTTAACATTACAAAATGCCTTCCTTATTCATATGTCTTCTTTCTACTCAAAATTAAAAAAAAAAAAAATTAAACCTTGTCTTGAAAATATAATTAATATAAAATAAATAGCAAACTACTTGCAGTAGCATTAACACAAAAAGTTATCATGCATATTAATAGAAACCTTTAAGACATAAAACAATTTATTAGGTGGAGAGGCAATATTGTCACATGTTATGCACACAGCTAAATAAAATATATTATACTTCCAACCTGACAGAGATCTGTCATATGTCTTCAAATCAATGAGCACGTAATTCGGCCTTGCTATAATAACATAAAACTTAGCTTTTTCATTGCATTAAATGATAAGCATTTGGTTTCTAATTGAATAAATTCCTATTGTATTTATCCAGAATCAACTTTATTATATATAACATTTGAAGAATGATAAAATGTTGCATTTAAGATTATTAATCACTTCAATAGAAAAAGAATAGTACTACAGTAAAACTTTGATTAACCATCAGTTGTTTATCTGTCACTTTCTGTTAACCCTCAATACAAAAGAACCAGTAAAAAGGTAGAGTTCACAAAATATAAGTAAAAAAAAAAAGAAAAATAATAACATAGTGTACAATAATACAAAGAATAATTAAATATCATCATCACAACTTGATACAGATCTTTACTGCATTAAGACATTGCCTCCTTTCCTCTTTACTTTGCACATGATTCTGTCAAGCTTTGGCTTATCATGCATCCTCAAACCCAAAAAATAATTTTTCAACTGGTCAGTCACCACTCGTTCTTGCAATATGCCCAGCCCACTTTTGGGCCTTTTTATTGTACTATATCCAGTTCCTGATATATTTGGTACAACTCTGCATTGCACTTCAGCCTATATTGGTTACCATCCTTCACTAAGTCAAACATTCTTCTTATGATTTTTCTCTTTAACACTTGTAAGCTATTAGCGTTCAAGTGCAAAAAGGGCCATGTCGCTGAGGCATAAGTTGACTGACCTTATCAAAGTTTTATACAGAGTGAGTTTTGTAGTTCTCGACAGCAAATCGGTTCTAATTGTTTTTGTCAGGCCAAAATAACATGCATTTGCTGTGGTGATTGGCCTATCTACCTTTGGGTTTGGTATATTGTCCATACTATAGACCCTATTTACAAATCCAAATGTATAACCACTTAGTGTAACAGTGTGTGGAGGTGAATGTAGGTGGATGGAAGTCTTACTGTAGAACGCATTAGGTAATCAAAGTTTTACTGTACATATCATTGCAAGTGATAAAGCTTAGAATTTATAAAAATTAAATTTCAGTAAATGGACAACATATTTTTGCTATTGATGAAGAACAAAATTAATGACCAAATATAGCGTGTGGCTAAATAAGATGTTATAAAAAGTAGAATGAGAATATTGAATTTGATATTTTAAAAATTAATAACCAGGCTGATACTTTATATAATTTAACTGAAAAAAAATACATTTTAATCATCTAATTCAAGAACATTTCGCTGAATATAAATAAATGAACTTATAAGATTGTTTAAGCAAATTATTTAACTAAGGATTTGTAATACAAATAATTTAAAATTATATCAAAGAAAACACAGATTTTCTAAAATAAAATACTTTAGTTATTCAATAGATCCAAAATTATACTTTTTTATGTTATAAAACTTCATAGTACAAAACAACATAATAGGTCAATTTTTTTTTCTCATTTGTAATAACTTTTTAATTTTTCAAAAGATATAAAACAATCTGTTGTGTAGACTGAAGGGAAAATATAAGAATTGTGAAACTTACACAGACTATGAAATATAATGTTGGACAAACTACAATAATGTATATACAGAATCATAATACCTATTTATTTATGATTTAGACATCATTAACTGATCATACTAGAAATGTTTCTTAATAGTGCCTTCATAAAATTATTATCTCAACCAATTAATACTCCTTATGACAGAAATGAGCACAAAATAGCACTTTGGATAGATATTAAGGCTTTAAACCAATTCTATGATATTATATTTATGATGAATATAATAAGCACTTACATGGCCTGACTGGTAGCTCCCTTGGCATTCCTAATTGTCGGAGTTCAACTTCAATTTTACGTATGGTTGGATAAACATTCTGCATTAGTTTCATGATGACTTTTATGAATCCCACATAATCTGCAACATAATATCTTTAATGAACAACTAAAATGGTGAAATTCATTCTAAGAATTAAAAATCACATTTTGAGTGGTTTGGATTCCAAAGAAATTAAATAAATAGAGTTTGAACTCATTTTTATAGTGAATTGTGACGTTCTTGGTTTAAATGGTTTTGATTGATGATATAGTACATTAAGACCTTTGAAAAATAATGAGAAAACAGGGAGTCGAACCAGTTTTAAACTTATCACCTTATGCATTCTATGGTAGCACAATATTCAAAAACAGATATTTTTAGATAAGAAGTATACTTCTAGATAGATAGAACAGCTTCTTTCTGATAAATATGTATAATAAAAGCGTATTAAGGAGCTCAACAATATTATGTCAGAACTTGATTTTAGTTTTGATAAGCTGTTACTTGGAATTATATCACTATTATTACTTTATTTTTCAGCTATCATAAATACTTTGTTTTGATTGACACTTTAATGAGTCTATTTTGATCATTTATTTTTGTAATGTCACAGCAACAAGAAAATTTAAAAATATTATAAAATGATTTAAACGTATATTTTTAAATTGAAGTTATAATTCGGTTACAAATATACCATTAACAAATGTAAACAAAACTGTGATTATTAATCAAAAAATAAAAGAACCTCTTATAAACAAAATGGAAGTAAAACTATAAAAATTAAACTAATAATTATTAAAACATACCTCTAGGAAATTTCAAAGGACTGACTAATTCTTTAAAGAACTCCTGGGCGACAGTAGGTCTTTCATGGATAGGAACATTAGGTTTGAACCAAAAGAACAATTTCCTACTTTCTTGAGTATGCAATCCAGTTTGGCCATTTACAAGAAATACCAAAAACTGCAGAGAAATCTCAGGAACGCCTGCCTCCTCTGTATCTAAACATAAATGAAAATATAACTATTCAATATTGGTGTCGGGAAAAAAGTAATTGCAATTACAATTACATTCCAATTAATGTAATTTGGAATGAAATTACAATTTTAATTAGTAATTTCTACTACTTGATAAACCACTGTAATTGTAACAATGGTCCAAAATTACAATCACAGTCAAATGTAATTGCAATAACTTTTAGACCAGCACTGTTCATTATGAAATACACTAAAACATTCAGTAAACAAAGATACATCATTAAAAAAACATAATTACATACCATTAACAGTTGCCACTTTGTTAATAACAATCCCTTTGTGGTCTCCTCCAGCAACGTGGACATTATTTCCATTCGGTTTGCCATTGGAAATGGCTTTCCTTTCAATAACTATTGTAGTCGAATTGGCACTTTTGGCCTTTGGCGTCATAATAATGTTTTCTGAAAAACATGAGCATTGCATATTTTACTTAACTTACACACAACTGAAACAATGTTTATATTGCTCAGAATTGTGTAAACATTAAAATATAAGAACTAAAGAAGGTATGTTTCACCTGTAAGTGTGTCAACCATTGTGCTTCTGTTTATAAGTAATTTAATGTTCTATGTGTAATTGATACAGTCACACACCTGTAACACTAATCACTAGAAAGATGATCTCAATTAGGATATTGAAGATTGAAATGAATATAGTATGTCAAGGAAAACAGGGTTTGGAACGCCTTGCTGGAGTAAAAGCTAGATAAAAATAACTCCTTTCCAGATTAAAGGAAAAGTCCAGTACCCGAAATAGAACGTATCCTATTCTATAAACCGCGCCTTAAAGTTTTTTGTCAACAATCACATTTGTTGATAAACAAGTATATTTAGCTAAGAAATATTTTCCACAGCAATTCTTTTCTTTGATGCAAAATAATTTAAACTTTCCTTGAGAGGTCTTACAAGATTACATTGATTCGTGAGATAACCACGACCGATACAGAACCTGGTACCACAAAACACGGCGGAATCACTAGAGCAACTGCTTGTTGACCTGACTAAACTATCCAAAGGAGCCGTGACTCACGAGTTACGTCAGTTCTATGACGTACTGTGAAATTGCAACCATTTCACCAGCAACAGGTCAAATCTATTATTCATGTATATATTATTAGCTGGGCACATCAGAGAAATGTGAAGAACTTTTGTAGAATTAATATAAATCATGATTGAAAATACTCGTGATGCACTGTGTAACTTAAATTTATATATATAGGAAGATGGTCAGGGTTGCGGTCACAAGTGAAACAAAAATAGTTTACAACTAGAACTGTAATCTTGTTATAGAAACAAGAACTGTAAAATTATATAAATTTAATATATGTATATATAGTTGACCGTAAATTGATAAATAGGAAGATGGTCAGGGTTGCGGTCACAAGTGAAACAAAAATAGTTGTAAACTTCCTATTTATCAATTTTTACGGTCAACTATATATACATATATTAAATTTATATAATTTTACAGTTCTTGTTTCTAACTAGGAATAATATATTCTAATTCAAATGTGTTAAACAATGAAAGTTTTCACCAAATATTAGTGATCAAAAGTCACGTAATTAACATTAACAATAGAAGTTGTATGTTATCCACTTTAACTAATATTCATGCCTGTATTAGTATTGAGAAAATTCAATTGAGATGGCAATAAAAAGTTGTGGGTATTCTTATTATCGCTGATTTGCTTTAATAGTGGCACCTATAACTAAAACTTTACATTTTGCCTCTGCCCTTGGCAGATTGAGAAGTACTCCATGGAATGTACAGTAGCTGTAACTTTGTGACAACACAACTAACTTTGGGAAAGTCTGAAGGAGGACCCCTGTAGAGAAAGTAACCCCAGGCTATTGTATTATACGGAAGGCTTGGTAGTTGTCTTCACTGCGAAGATTCCAAATCCAGGTCGGTAGGTCAGTATTTGACAAGTTAGCTTTGATCATATTTTTTACAGACGAAACCGGTGTGATTGGAATGGACCTATGGACCTATGGAGTGACTAGGGAGACTTCAAGTCGACCTACAAGGGAGACTTCAAGAATGTGGCTAGTTATAGAACGAAAAAAATTACATGCATGAACCCTATCGTTGGAGTTCATGATAACGGATAGGTATATATAGGCCAGTACACCTTTGAGAAGGCAGAATAATTTATCTATCTCAGAACTCAAGTGAACTCCAAAAATGACTTTAATCCTGAAATTCATTGTCAAATAGGTGCCACCATAGACTCCAGAGGCACCTTAAGAACAAAGAGGTATCTAGGACCACCAAGGAGTACCTCTTATCAGACCCGAAGATAAGACTATGAGCATGGAGAAAATGGAACATTCCGATTTCTGAACTATGTTACAATGTGAACAAGTCTTTTGTGACCCTTTGCCTATGGCTTTTATTGGCAGGCCACTAGCATACTGAGCATACAACGAGGCAGTATTTGCTCACTAGTAGATGACATCGTCACCGACATGTTTCCGAATGATCAAACAACGAAGACGAGAAGAACAGGATGTTCACTGACTACTACCAGGAAGAGAGCAAGAGAAGGAAGAAAGCATATTATTGAAAAATGGTTGAGTAGGAAGATGGACATACTGCCTAATCATTACTTGCGGAACTATTGATTGGGCATGGTTCGCTTAGGTTCTATCCAGCTCGCTTCAACTGATCGATCATCGTGCCCAACTTCCGACTTAATAAAAGCTATTTAAAGAGGCACGTTTTCCAAAATAATTCAAGAAAGTTAAATTTGAAGTTTTCTTAAATTTCAGAGAAAACTTTCCAAACCTGCTATAGGTTAGGAAATTTTAGATTTTATCCTTCCAACCTATATATAGTTATATATAGGTAGAGAGGGTAAAATATATATATAAAACTACTTATTTGAGTTGTCATCAAGAATAAAAAAACAAAATATAAAATAAGAACAGAAGGTTGGGGTGGATAATAAGCAATCGATTTTAAAATGAATTGAATATTAAGCAATAGATATTGGGCGTTTTGTTTATCAGTTTTTATTTATGTCTTGTGATTCTAAATCTATATAAATACACTCTTAGAAGTTTGTATTTATTTATAATGGTTGGGAACAGAGGCTAAAGTGGAAGACTTGTCAAAATTAAAGGATTAAGATATTTCATTTAATTTTTAAAATATTACAAAAAAACACATACATGTTTATTCATAGTGATTAGTCATATACTACTTCTGGCAACCTAATAAACTTTTTGATACCTATCTTGAATGAAACGAACATAATCCCGTTAATCTGGATCTTAATAAAAATTGTATTGAACATACTTCATGTTTCAATTCATTGTTTAAATAATTTCATTTAAAATAAGCACAAAATGTAAATATGTCCTTGTATCATTTTGGGGCATTCAAGAATGAAATATTCCCGTTGCATAATATGAAAATTACTTAATGAGAACGGAAATGAAAAGCATGGGAATTTTCGTTTTTTTTTTTCTTCTCATTCATGATATGACGAAACAGTCAACAAATTGATGACCATTCATTAATATTTAATATAAAATAATTATTGTGAAGCAACTTTTTACATTTATATTATTCGTTTATTATATTACATTCGGTCACTCATAATTTTATTATGAACGACCTCAAGTAAATGGCTTAAAACGGAGGTTTATAATTGTTTGGTCCAAGGAGAGTTTTGAGAGGGAAGGTTTTGTGGCTCACAATGCTTTTTTATTTTGTCCTTCCATTGAATATCAATGCACAAAAAAATATTGTGTGCATATTAAAACTTAAGAAGTAAATACACTAATATACAAATGTCCCTTACATTGCCTTTTGGCTTTTTAAGGTCAGTTGATGGGTCCGTTGCCTGCAGGTGTACTTACTGTGACCCAGTTCTGTCGTCCAATCAATGAGAAAACCCACCATTTTTTCTACAGCAAATGTTTTAGAGTATAATATTGTAATAACAAAAACTCTGATTAGACATTGTTTACGATCGCTGTACTTCACCTTATTGTATATTACATAAATTGACAAGCGAAAGAAAAAATGTATACATAGTTCATTGAATTGCAATATAAATTATTAAAAGGATCAGTTTAAAACAAATTATCCAAGTCTGGAATTAACAAGTTGTGATGGAAGCATGTTAACCAGACATTTCGTGAATACAGCAAAGAGTGCTTTCTTAGATATTTGGTTGTTTTTCTATCTTTTAAAATAATGCAGATTAAACGACACTTTTATTCGGAAATAATTAGATGATGCATATTTTCATATGATGACTATGTATGAAGTTCTAGATTAAAATTAAGAAATTATTCAAAAATAAAAATGAATAAAATAAAAAAAGTTCAAGAAATAAAAACCTTTTTGAAAGCTTTCACTTACCACTACACACACACATCCGTCCTCAAGTTTTGTGTAGGTTGGTGGGTTCATGTGGAAGATATCGCTATTTTTATGAAGGCGAAAATTACGATAATGTTTTTTTTTATTTTTCCGTTTTTATCAAAATTCGGATTTTAGAATTTCTCACGGTGGGAATAACAAATACAAATTTTGTTCCTGCCAAGAAAAAAAATAAAAAATAAAAATAATCGTTAGGTTTAACAAAACATAACGAAGTCGTAATGCCTTCGGGAAAGAGTGAGCCTCAGCTTTTCCCGTTAGAATAGAATATTTCTATTTTTCCTTTTTTCTCTGTTATTTATTCATAAAATTCTTTAATATTTTATATTTATCTATTGTTTATTATTGGTGACAATGAGAACTGTTTATTTTTTTCAAATAAACAAAATTAAAGATATATATATATTGTTGACCGTAAAAATTTAAATACAAGGAGATGGTCAGGGTTGTGATCAAAAGAGAAACACAAATAGTTTACAACTAGTTTTGTTTCTCTTTTGACCGCAACCCTGACCATCTTCTTATAATTAAAATTAAAGATACTTTAGAAGAAGATTTTTTTAAAAAGTCTTCATTTAAGCCATGTCAAATTATTCCAATAAGGATATGACCTAACTGATATTAAAGACCATTTCATTCTAAATTGACACGGCGAGTTTAATCAAAATTGTTTAAGCCGTTTACGTGAAAATCGAAAAAAATGTGAAAAATCGATCGTTTTAAGTGGCACTTTTGGTCAGTCGAGTTTTATCAAAAAAGTTTCCAGGACATACCGCCTTAAATATGAAATTTCAGTTTCTTAGGACGTTTCGTTGTCGAGTTAGGCACTTCACAGACAAACATACAGACTATTTGGCAAGACAAGGTGTTTTGGACCCAGAGGACCTCATAACATGTATTTCCGTCAAAAACTCGAATTCGATATTTTACAGGATCCTAATAATTTCTCTTACCAAAGCATATCGTGTTCATTAAAAATTAATTATTAAATAAAAATATTTAATTATTTTAACAGACTTTTGAATTTCTTTTAGCTTTATATTGAATGTGTAATAAGGGGAAGTATTGCGATCCTAAAAAATTTCGAATTGGAGTTTTCGACAAAAATACAAGTTTTGAGGTTTTCAAAATAACCAAGTTTTGAAAAATGGTCAGTTGTGTGTATGAGAGCAACCTAGCTTAAAACCGAAATATCTTGTCATACTGAATATACGTATTTAAGGCAAGTGTGTTGTTGGGATGTTGTAGCAACCTTTTTTCGATAAAGTCGACTCACCAGCTTATAGAATCGATTTTATACATTTTATCGTATTTATCAAAAACGGCTCAAATGGTTTTGATTAAACTCGGTATGTCAATGTAAAATTAAATGTTTAATTTCAGCTTGATCTTATCCTCATTGAAATAGTCTGACAGAGATAAATGCAGAATTTTCAATAAAGTGCCCCTCTAAAATATTTTAAATTTTTTAAGGGGGGAAATGGCTTAATAGACAGTCCATTGTATTAATTCTCTCCCGATTCCAATCATGATAAAATAAAAATATATAAAATCGATTCTATCATAATGAAGGTTTTCACGGCTTAGTTTTACGCTGTAAAAATTATTATATTCCTTTCAGGATAATGTTTCTTATTTAAACTTCGAGAAACCATAATAATACAAATTTTTACAGCTACAGAAAAATAAATTTTTGCCATGCAGAGAGGTCAGTGAAAATGCCTTGCGTGCACCGTACCAAATTCCCCAATTCTTAGCATTGAGTTATGAGTTTATGCTGCAAACTTCCTGGTTGAATATCACTTTGTTCCCATCTAAATTTAGATTGTTATTAGTCGGGTTTTCTCACACCTTAAAGATGAATGTTCTGATTGACAAGATTGGTTTGGGCATGCCCCTATTTAAGGCTACATAATGAGATAAAAAAGGAATTAGGTTAGCTGTAGAGGGTTCAATTTAAAGTCATTGTGTGATCTTGAAGCCTTCTATAACCGACTATAAATAACAGTGATGGACACATAACGTCCATATCTCAGCCATGATGCATTACTTAAGTATTCCGGGCTAGCACTGTGTATGCTATAGAGAGCGATTCGGTATTTATATGATTTTAAACTGTTAAAGAGAAAGGAATCTCTATCCTCAAATAGATATAAAATAATATAAATCCATAATATATATTGGTTGAACTTAATCAACGTAATGTTTTATCTGAGATTCACCACTATTTATTAACAATGGCCATTAATTGGTCTTTAAGTACAAACCATTATTGGTCATTATTTTATCATTGTCATACAAGAGTTTTCCAGAGAAAATAAAGTTCTTTCAAAAGGCAAAATAATAAATCAAACAATTTTCTTACTAGTACAATCAACAAAGGTTAATAACTAGTCTAGAAAATAAACTATCGACGTTCTCAACATTCAAAGTGTATCAAAGGGATTAATTTTCAATTACGTAGGGTTTACTAGATGGGAATTTACAAAAAAAATAAAATAATAATGACAATCAAGTCAAATCCCGTAAAGGAACGGTAAAGAATAAGGGATTAATATAAGGTTGGACTAAATAATAGACAATCGCCCGAAACGTTTCAATAAGAAAATAAAAAAGTAGAAAGTAATATGGATATTCCTTGAAAGAAAAAAATATCGAAGTTTCTTTACAATTCTATTTGCTTTTTGGGCAACGATTCCGAATTTCTGGTTGGTCACCTAAAAAATTGAAGTACACATTTCATATAAGATGGGCAAATTGACCGAAATGAATGAGGTGCCAATTTTTCAATAGTTCTATATGTTTTATAAGGAACCGTATATGAATTTTAGGTTTGTCTTCTACTGGCTACACAAAATAAAAAAATAAAATAAAAATCTTTTTTCAATTTTTAGCTTATCACTAAAAACGTCACCATTGTAAGATTGTATTTCCTCAATCATTTTGATTGATGTTTAATAATAATACTTTTCTTTTCTTTTTTTGATGTGAAATTGTTTAGTTTTTTTTTTTCTGAAAAGACCCTTTTTGAACCTTCAGAAACGCTAAACTAAATGATCTTGTTAAGTGTAATACTCAGAATCATTTTACAGCTTAAATTTAAGTTTTGAAAGTTTCACACCACATTTCTCGGTTATCAAAATAATAACCATTGGAATAACATTTTAGCCTTGGAATTCACACTACTTGCAAATATAACGGTTTTATTATTTTTTTTTTTTACATATCTAGCGGGTTGAAAATGAAATTAATAATAATAAGTAAAATATATAAGTTCTTAATATTGATATAAATATATGATTGCTTATGGGATATACTGAAAACATACTCTGAAATAGAAAATATAATAATTTATAGAAACCTCATTTTTTTTATCTTTCTCAAGACCAGAACAAACAAACATGTAATAGTCATCTAATTATATTACAAAATAATTAGGTCATATCAACCTTGACTCTACAGCCAGTCCTAAAATTAGTTTCATCTAATAGATTAGGCCCATAAAAAATATTTGTAGCACTACTTATAGTTATTATAGCTAGTTTTTCAAAAATTCAATTTAACTTCTTCCACTGCTCTGAAATGGTTAGGAATTGGAGTTGGAGCCCATTCACTATATTTCACAACAACTACTAAACGTAATGAACAACAAAAAATATTAATGAGACTTTAGCATAGTCCTATAAAAACGACTATTGATTGTTGTTACTAATACTGTAGATGTTCCTTGTTATATAGATGTTGAATCAAGCTGCGTTAAAAAAAGATTCATACATGCTCTAAGTTGTTTATAAAAAAATATTTTTTCAAATAACTATGAATCATCTCCTTTAACTGTAACTTATTTGCCGATTATGAAATTTTCTACACCATATATAACAACAAGATATAAGATGATAATGTTAACTTAGGATCTGGATGCATTATGTAAATACTCTATGCAGGTTTCCATAGAAACGACTTATTTTTATCTTAATGTATAAAA
>NW_027110474.1:1188568-1194235 GCF_000696795.3 Halyomorpha halys
AGTACTACACAACCTATAAATTTAATCTTCGATCTAGAAAGTTTGTCAGAAAACTTTTTAATTTAATTACCTAGACATATGATGTCCAGGTAAATATATATTTCTGCTATGTTAAATCAAAACTAAACCGCTAAAGTTAATTAACAAGATTTTAAACAAAGCATTTATAGAATTTTAAAATATAAAATCTTAAAGAAGAGGTAATTGTTTCATTAATGAAAACACGGAGAGCACGAATATCTATCTGTTGGCAGTTCTACAACAATACAAACTGAAAACAAACGTGTGGATGAAACAAAAATCGACCACTCAATGGGTCGGTAGCCAATTCAGACCTTCATGTACCAGCCAATTCAGGCCAGCATGTACCAGGCAATTCAGACCTGCATGTACCAGCCAATTCAGACCTTCATGTACCAGCCAATTCAGGCCAGCATGTACCACGCAATTCAGACCGGCATGTACCAGTCAATTCAGACCTGCATGTACCAGCCAATTCAGACCTGCATGTACCAGCCAATTCAGACCTGCATGTACCAGCCAATTCAAGCCAGCATGTACCAGCCAATTCAAATAACCCACCCACATGCTTGCGAATGAGTCACTTTGCTATTGTTTGGCAAACGTGTAGAGGTGCCTTTATGTTATATATGTGGAATAGAAAATCATCAGGATAATTAAAGTGCAATCTGGAAATTTCGGAATCTAAATGGTTTAAGTAAAATTATTTGTAAAACCTAAAGAGATAATAATTTTCCGAATAATTTAGTTTTTCTTAGTTATCAACGGACATAACTTACATGCTATGTCCAAACAATATTTTTTGATTCATCTCTTTAAATATCTATATACATTACATCAGGTACCCACTTATTATTACTTATTAATTCTCATTCTGTATGAGGGATGGGGTTATAACAGAACAGAGAGAGTTCGAGCATTTAGAGAATCATTAATCTCTTTAAAGAAGTATATACCTACACATGGGCGTAGGCAGAGGGCAGCCGCGCCCTCCCCCCTGATTTTTGAGACCCAAGAAAAAGAAAGAATTAAAACGGTGAACTTCTTTGATAGATGATTTCTTTCTGGGAACATGCTATAATGAGTAAGGTAACATTGTTGAGTTGACTTCTTCACGGATCACAACATCACAGCCACACCTTTGAAGGGACAAGATGGGATACAAGTCAATTCTTTGATAAAAAAAAGGTACGATTCAATGAGCACAATTATTCGTCATATATTAGGCTGGGGAAAAATAAATCCATTATTTTTACGTGAAATTCAAGACTTTGTCTAACACGTTTCGGATTGTCCGATTTGGGTCAATTATGCATCGTTTTGTGTTATAATTTGTAGCCATTTTAAAGGTAACTTCATAATGCTTCCCTCATAGAAGTCTTCGTCCCTATTGCCGAAAAACTCTAGTAACCGATTTTCACAGTTTTCGTTTGATGCCAATTTCTTATCACCAAGAAAGTTTTGCAATGCAAGAAAAAGATGATAATCCCTTTGGTGTCAGGTCCGGACTATATGGTAGATGCATCAAAATTTTTCAACCAAGCTCCGGGAGTTGCTGGCGAATCACTATAGTGTGTGTACCCTGGCTTTGTTTTGATGGAACACGACACCTCTTCTGTTGGCCAATTTTGGCCGTTTCTGGTCAATCGCTAGCTTCAAACGGTCCAGTTGTTGACAATAAAGATTCGATTTAAGCGTTTGGGCATATGGAAGCAACTCATAATAACTTATTCCTTTTGAATCCCACCAAATGCACAGCAGAACTTTCCTGGACGTTAGTCTTGGTTTGACCACCGTTTGAGCTGCTTCACCGCACTTCGACCATGATCGTTTTTACACAATGTTGTATATGATCTATTTCTCATCCCCAGTCACCGCCTGTTTAAGGAATGGGTCAATTTAATTCCGTTTGGCCAAGGCTTCACTGATGGAAATTCGATCTATCATGTTTTTTTATGTTAATTAGTGTGGCGCCCAAATATCAAGCTTCTTTTTGAACCTAGCTTCCTGCAAAAGGTCTAAAACTGTTTTATGGTCGAACTTTAGTTCCTAGGCGATGCTACGACTACTAACGTGCCGGTCAACTTCGATTATTTCTGTGATTATATCGACATTTTTGACGACGGGCCTGCCAGTGCAAGGAAAAATACCCTAACGAAATCGACGAAACCAAAAATACGCCTTATTAACTGTTACAGTACAGGAACCATAAACACCATTTACAATATCAGTCACCTGGCTTGCATTTTCCTCTTTGTCAAAGAAAAACTGTATCGAATTTTCTCTTAGTTGACTTCCATCTTTAACACCCTGTAACTCAGAACTGAATGGACTAAACAAAAAACAGCAAATGAATTTTTTTAGTACGAAATGTCACCTTGACAACGAGAATAAATTGTTTGATCGATATTTTACGAGTATAGATCGCTATAGTCATCCATTAAAAAAATTAATGGATTTTCTTTTTCCAAAACCTAATATTTATTTATAAAAATAATGAGGGAAATTAATAAAAAAGAACATTCTTAGATTCCATTCTTCCTATTATAACTTACAGTTTGTAATTTTAATAATCTTAGAATATTTATTGAAAATAAATTAAAGAAGGCAACCATTGTAGAAGATAATAACTAAATAACTGTAATATTTTTGCCAGCAGTCCCAAAACGCTAATGCTCTCATAGCAAACCTCTTTGTGTATTTCTTGGAATGTGAAATTACATATTCTTCTTTTAACCAATATTTCCGAGTGGATTATATATATGTAAAATACGTGTGTGTGTGTGATGGGCTGAGGTCTGCCTCCCCCCCCAGGTGAAATCCTGGCTACTCCCATGTACCTACATTTTAACAAAATTTTTGGATGAAATATTAATAGAAACAGAATGTAAACAGTATTGAAAGGAAAAATAATGTATGGTGTGATCTCGATCTTAATGCTGACCATCTATGGATCGAACACGTCATTATTGGCCGTCAGAGGAAATTCTGTGAAGCGGATGCCTCACCTCAGATATTTGGTGGAGAGGTGGAATGATCTCATCCATATGGCCCCCAACTAAGGACTCCCTTTGTAAGGTCGCGTTTAGCGGGGAATTTAAGGACTTTATATTTTTTAAACTATAAATGACAAGGGTTGATTACATCGATGGCTTACTTACTACAGTATTAAGATGACAAACGGTCTAACGGAAGCTTAGACTGTTTGTCTACTAAGTGTTGTAATAGTCACAATTACTACATTTCCAGTAACTTAAATACAATTAAAGGTTCTTACGTTTAGGAAAATTAAAACTTCTCAATTCATTTTTGACTGTACAGATTTAGATTTTGGACCTAAATCTGTTCAAACTATTTTTTATTTTTTTACTGATATTTACAACTGTACTAAATATATATATGTAAAGTAAATTTAATTTAATTTATACAATGGCATGATTTAGACATGTGGAGAATCTACTCTTTGATAGAACTCCAATAATATTTCCAATGATAATATAATATTATAATTTCCAATAATATTCTGTTTATACTTTCTTTTTTATTTTCTATACTTACTGTGGTTGTTACCTTGTTCTGTTCTTAGCCCTGAAGAAGGCTAGAAACTCTAGCCGAAACGTTGGCACAATTAAATAGGTTACACCAACATATTTGTGTTTCACTTTGACCGCACCCCCAACCATCTTCTCCTCGTACGTCAACTATCTCTCATAATTAATCAATAATATTTTTATTGAAGAAGATCTCTTGGCCATCTTATTTCCAGACACCTGAGAGGATTATCAGGTAATGAAGGCGAAGCCAGGTTAAAAACAAGTGGGTTTGGAAGTTTATCATGGAAGGATTGGTATCTGGTTCTGGCCATATCGGCAACATATGGAATATTAAGGTCCTGATGGACTTGATTTGTGACAAAGTAAGGAGCATTAATTTTGAATTGAATACGAGAGGAATTTAATGGTTTAATGGAGCTCCAAAGCTCAACTCTGTAAATTCAGTTAAGTCTTATTATATCAATATCAATGAGTATTTTGTTATTAATTGGAAGTTTAGACCGTTTGTCCAGAAAGTGTTATAATAGTCGGAATCGACGACCAGTTTCATGTCTTTTTAGTCTTGTATGAGGATTCCAAGTCAGTCGTTTGTCCAGAGGTTGTCCTAGGTAACGGATCTGTTCGACAGAAATAGGTGAAGTGTTATTAAAGGATACTGTGGGGTAGGAAATCATGGTCTAAATGTAATAGGAAATATGGCGAAGGTTAAATATAATTTGGTGGGATTTATTTTAATGCTCCAGTTTTGACACTATTCCTCAAGAGTGGTGATGTGGGATTGGAGGGTTTTAGATACAATGGGAGGGTCATTATTTACTAACAATAGACATGTTTCATCGGCATACGTGGTGAGGATTGTGGTAGGATGGGTTGGGATCCCAGATGTAAAAATTGTATAAATGTTTGGACCAAGGATACTGGTACTGGTAATGATGGGAGTAACAAGTCCGGCAAGTGGGTCTATTGGTCCTTTTTGCCATCCCCAAGGCAACCCAATGGAATGGCTCTTTATATATCTTATTCCTCTATATCGAACCTTTTCGTCTTTCTAATGAAATTCAAAAGGGACTCCCAATCTATAGAGGAAGCCTCATTTCCTACGTTTCTATCAGAGCCTAAAAGTATCTTGTATCTTAGTGATGCATACCTGCAACAATCTGCTAGTAATGTAAGGCAGTCTCTGGGGCCTGTTTCCTGGCTCATCTTGGACTACTCCACATATCTTAAGATGTCTTTTAAGTTTGCAATGACCTGTAAGAGCTCCTCTATTAATAATCGGAGTTCGTTTCTGTTTAGGCCTACCACTCTGAAATCTAAATGATCTCCATTTAATTTTACTTTTAGGTATAAATTATATTTTAAATTTAAAAAAATAATGTTTTAATCTTAAAATAATACATTCATCTTTAAAATAACAGTGGCATAATAAATTATTAATAATATGCAAAAGTGATTATGCATATTTTGTTATACGCTTGGACCAAAAACCATGCTAAAAATTTATACCATTTCTGTGCAGAAAGATTTGTGAAGACACAAATTTTGCTTGTGTTTTGTTTCATTTTAGCCTGATTTTCTACTATTATCACAATGTTAAAATGGATCATTCTATAAATTTGGTCCTATTAAGTCATCTTTTCGAAAACTACGGATTGTTCAATTATGTTGCTTCTTTTTTGTTTTGTTTTTCAGTCCCTGATGTCAAATATGGGAGCAGTAGTTGTTGTAACAGGATCGGACACAGATATGTTGATTTTATTAGCGACTCTCGCTAGAGAAAACAGGGAAATCATATTTTTATGTACGGAAAGCCTGCATTCATCCGACTAAAAATGTAACAATATTGTCACATTAACGAAGCAGTAAAGTGATATTAGAAACATTATTTTGTTTCCACATACAATGATAGGATGCGATACAATAACCTGCTTTAATGGTTTAGCAAAGATAAAAAGCAGTTGAAATGATCAAATTTTCAACAGAAGCTCTGCGACTAGCTTCATTATATTTCACATAAAGATGCACCAAAAGAACAACTCCTAATAAATGGAGAAGATTCGGACTTGAGCTGTATGGACTTATATCAAGAGTA
>NW_027110474.1:1194285-1195322 GCF_000696795.3 Halyomorpha halys
TTTCCATAGAAACGACTTATTTTTATCTTAATGTATAAAACAGCTGATACCCACTAGCCGTAACTGATAGTATAAGAGCCCAAGAGGAGAAAAGAGGCAGTTATCTCACCCCAATTTTTGATTAATTTAATGAAAGCTATGTATAATTGATAGTCAAAATTGATTAGTCTGCCGAGTATAGGTTGGAGGAATAAAAAATGGCGTCTGTTTGAAAGCGATAAAAAAAAAAAAAATTTCATTAAGAGCTCTATATTTTAAAAAGTAGGAACAACACAAGAAAACCTAAAAGAACGTCATTTAAAGAAGAGTAAATTTGCTAAAATATGAGCCCTAATAGAGTTACTTACGTTAAATAGTTTTCGGGATATAGCTTTTTAAAAAGCAACATTTCATAAAAATGTAGTATGGGACGTACAAAAAGATCAGTAGTTAGTGAATTTATTTTGAAAATTTTATATCTCAAAAACCATTTGACGTATAGATGTCTATTAGTACTCAAATTAAAGCTAGTTTAAGAAGCTATAAAGTAGTTTATGATGTTTATCTCGTAAATAGCTCTTTTAGGGCTAACATTTCAGCAAATTCTTCTTTAAATAATGTTCTCTTAGATTTTCTAGTGTTGTTGGTAGTTTTAAGATGTAGAGCTCCGAATGAAAAATTAATGTTTTTTAAGGTTTTGAAACAGCCGCCATTTTGTAATACCCCCTACCTATACTTGGCAGACTCATCAATTTTGACTAGTAATTATACATAGTTTTTATTGAAGTAATCATAGATTGGGGTGAGATAACTGGCTTTTTTTCTTCCCGGCTCTTGTACCATGAGTCAATGTAATGTATCTGAGAAATGATTAGGCTTATAAAGATGAAATTTTTAATTGTGGTTCTAATGCTGAATTTCTCTGGAACATGACCAAAAGAATCCTAAAATCCAAACATATCTCCCACCCCCTTCGACGAAATGATAGCACATGGGCAGCATCCGACAAAGATAAAGCCGAAGAACTAGCCATTCATCTTTCTCATACATTCACTCAT
>NW_027110474.1:1195372-1197865 GCF_000696795.3 Halyomorpha halys
AATTTATATTCATATGTGAATATCATAAAAACTACTACCCCTACGAAGATAAGTGTCATAAACTACTTTATAGTAAGTTAAATTTCCTTTGTTTTGGGTGATGGCAGACATATGTGCGTCTTACGGATTTAGAGATATATTTTTTCAAAAATCAACATTTTATACGAACAACTAGAAATTAACATTTTGTGAGTTTATTTTGTCAAATATCATAAAAACTACTACACCTACAAAGATAAACATAACTAACTATTTTGTAGTAAATTTAACTAGCTTTAATATGAGTGCTGGCAGACATCAGTACGTCCAATGGTTTCTGAGATAAAGTTTTTCATAAATGAAATTTAGTGTCCGAACAACTATAAATCAATTTATTTTAGCAAATATCACGAAAACTGCTATTCCTAGGAAGGTAAAGGTCAAAAACTTCTTTATAGTCCATTAAACTAGCTTTAATTTGAGTGCCAATAGACATCTGTGCGTCACATAGTGCCTGAGATATAGATTTCTCAAAATAAATTAACTAACTACTAATCTTTCAGTAGATTATTGAGAAATTTTGCTTTTTAAAAAGCTATATCTCGAGAACTATTGGACGTAAATAGCTCTTTTAGGGCTAATATTTCAGCCAATTTACTCTTCTTTAAATAATGTTCTCTTAGATTTTCTAGTGTTGTTGGTAGTTTTTAAGTCATAGAGCTCCGAATGAAAAATTAATGTTTTTTTAAGGTTTTGAAACAGCCGCCATTTTTTAATCCCCCTACCTATACTTGGCAGACCCATCAATTTTGACTAGTAATTATGCCTAGTTTTTATTGAAGTAATCAAAAAGTTGGGGTGATAACTGCCTTTTTATCTTCCCGGCACTTGTACCATGAGTCAATGTATCTCAGAAATGATTGAGAGATGAAATTTTTAATTTTGGTTCTAATGCTGAATTTTGGATCTTGCCACTTGATGCAAATCTTGGACTTGTACAATTGCTTGGTAAGCAAAGGACGCAACAAACATAATTATCCATACACTTATTTTGTTCTTTTGAATTATTTCTGTTATTACATTAGATTTACATTATATTCATTATAAAAAGTAACAAAGAAAAGATAAGTGAAATGAAAGGAAACCTAAATATCAGGAATGTAGGTTGTAGATGATAAAACAAATCATATAAGTACTACACAACCTATAAATTTAATCTTCGATCTAGAAAGTTTGTCAGAAAACTTTTTAATTTAATTACCTAGACATATGATGTCCAGGTAAATATATATTTCTGCTATGTTAAATCAAAACTAAACCGCTAAAGTTAATTAACAAGATTTTAAACAAAGCATTTATAGAATTTTAAAATATAAAATCTTAAAGAAGAGGTAATTGTTTCATTAATGAAAACACGGAGAGCACGAATATCTATCTGTTGGCAGTTCTACAACAATACAAACTGAAAACAAACGTGTGGATGAAACAAAAATCGACCACTCAATGGGTCGGTAGCCAATTCAGACCTTCATGTACCAGCCAATTCAGGCCAGCATGTACCAGGCAATTCAGACCTGCATGTACCAGCCAATTCAGACCTTCATGTACCAGCCAATTCAGGCCAGCATGTACCACGCAATTCAGACCGGCATGTACCAGTCAATTCAGACCTGCATGTACCAGCCAATTCAGACCTGCATGTACCAGCCAATTCAGACCTGCATGTACCAGCCAATTCAAGCCAGCATGTACCAGCCAATTCAAATAACCCACCCACATGCTTGCGAATGAGTCACTTTGCTATTGTTTGGCAAACGTGTAGAGGTGCCTTTATGTTATATATGTGGAATAGAAAATCATCAGGATAATTAAAGTGCAATCTGGAAATTTCGGAATCTAAATGGTTTAAGTAAAATTATTTGTAAAACCTAAAGAGATAATAATTTTCCGAATAATTTAGTTTTTCTTAGTTATCAACGGACATAACTTACATGCTATGTCCAAACAATATTTTTTGATTCATCTCTTTAAATATCTATATACATTACATCAGGTACCCACTTATTATTACTTATTAATTCTCATTCTGTATGAGGGATGGGGTTATAACAGAACAGAGAGAGTTCGAGCATTTAGAGAATCATTAATCTCTTTAAAGAAGTATATACCTACACATGGGCGTAGGCAGAGGGCAGCCGCGCCCTCCCCCCTGATTTTTGAGACCCAAGAAAAAGAAAGAATTAAAACGGTGAACTTCTTTGATAGATGATTTCTTTCTGGGAACATGCTATAATGAGTAAGGTAACATTGTTGAGTTGACTTCTTCACGGATCACAACATCACAGCCACACCTTTGAAGGGACAAGATGGGATACAAGTCAATTCTTTGATAAAAAAAAGGTACGATTCAATGAGCACAATTATTCGTCATATATTAGGCTGGGGAAAAATAAATCCATTATTTTTACGTGAAATTCAAGACTTTGTCTAACACGTTTCGGATTGTCCGATTTG
>NW_027110474.1:1197915-1202971 GCF_000696795.3 Halyomorpha halys
CCAATCTATAGAGGAAGCCTCATTTCCTACGTTTCTATCAGAGCCTAAAAGTATCTTGTATCTTAGTGATGCATACCTGCAACAATCTGCTAGTAATGTAAGGCAGTCTCTGGGGCCTGTTTCCTGGCTCATCTTGGACTACTCCACATATCTTAAGATGTCTTTTAAGTTTGCAATGACCTGTAAGAGCTCCTCTATTAATAATCGGAGTTCGTTTCTGTTTAGGCCTACCACTCTGAAATCTAAATGATCTCCATTTAATTTTACTTTTAGGTATAAATTATATTTTAAATTTAAAAAAATAATGTTTTAATCTTAAAATAATACATTCATCTTTAAAATAACAGTGGCATAATAAATTATTAATAATATGCAAAAGTGATTATGCATATTTTGTTATACGCTTGGACCAAAAACCATGCTAAAAATTTATACCATTTCTGTGCAGAAAGATTTGTGAAGACACAAATTTTGCTTGTGTTTTGTTTCATTTTAGCCTGATTTTCTACTATTATCACAATGTTAAAATGGATCATTCTATAAATTTGGTCCTATTAAGTCATCTTTTCGAAAACTACGGATTGTTCAATTATGTTGCTTCTTTTTTGTTTTGTTTTTCAGTCCCTGATGTCAAATATGGGAGCAGTAGTTGTTGTAACAGGATCGGACCCAGATATGTTGATTTTATTAGCGACTCTCGCTAGAGAAAACAGGGAAATCATATTTTTATGTACGGAAAGCCTGCATTCATCCGACTAAAAATGTAACAATATTGTCACATTAACGAAGCAGTAAAGTGATATTAGAAACATTATTTTGTTTCCACATACAATGATAGGATGCGATACAATAACCTGCTTTAATGGTTTAGCAAAGATAAAAAGCAGTTGAAATGATCAAATTTTCAACAGAAGCTCTGCGACTAGCTTCATTATATTTCACATAAAGATGCACCAAAAGAACAACTCCTAATAAATGGAGAAGATTCGGACTTGAGCTGTATGGACTTATATCAAGAGTATCTTCGCAAGAGTAAAAAAAGTTAGGCGATAGCTTTTCAGTTACAGTAAGGAACGACGTGTATGAAAGTTAGAGGGTGTAAGTAATGGTGGAAGAATGATGTAATTACATCAGCCTCAGAAAAAAAGCTCTATTCTAGAAACATCTCGAAAACGTTCTCTGGTTAGTACGAGATAGTTCTAGAATGATGTATGCATTTTTTCAATTATTAAAATATTATGTTAATTTGTTTTTATTTATAAATTATCACAGTTTAAGCGATGATTTATACTTAAACCTTGAAATTCAGGTACCTACTTATCCTTTAGTAATGTTGAGGGAAATTTACACTAGCGCATGGACTTGTCAACCTTGTTTTTATCAAAATGTTGCTGCCAACACGTTCAATAAAATTAATAAATGTATCAATTATGTATTTCACGCTCATAATTGTTTATTCATAAATAGTAAGGATTTATTTTGTTTGATTATAGATTAGTTTTTCTTTTCTTATCTTTAAAATTAATTTTGAGTTTACATGTCACATGTTCACATTAAATCACTATATAAAGGTTTCATGAAGCACTTCCAATACAATACACACTAATTCTCTAATTCAAGGACTATCAACACGAGACTTACCAGATACGAGACGACGTTTACGAAGGAGCTGGAATTAGGGACCTCCTAAATTCATTTTAAAATTTCAATTGGGATCAAAAATTTCAATAAGGATGTCCTTAATCTTCATGCCTTCATTCCATTGTTTTTTTTTTCCTATTTATTCTTCTATAGAACATCTCATTCGCCTGTTGTAAAATATTATTTATAGTTGTGAATGAAATAAAGTAAAAAAAAAAAGAAGAAAAATTCACATGAGTTTCAAGTTTTACACTTTTTTTTAAAAATAATATTTCTTTAAATTTCAGCTGAGAATTTTTAGTTTTAATGTTGTTTTCTATTTCCTGAGATTTTTGATTTATTCTTTTAAAAGTTTACGTTTAAAATGTATAAAAAAAATTATGTTTTCATTTTTTAATGTTTTTCATCCATTACGGTGTAGGATGGTCAAGGTTTATTTTAAGCCCGTACCCTCTGTAAAAAAAAGAGGTATAAACCAAATTATAATTATGTATAAAAAAATATATCACTTATTATAGTTATAATAATACGTTAATGTATTATACTAGTATATATTTATTTCCATTATTTAATAATAAAGGAGTTTACGAAAAAAATATAATTTCTAAGGTGAGCTAGAAAGGTTAGGCATTGGCCACAATTACTGGACCATTTTAACCTCAATTACATAACTCTTGAGATTTAACACCGGAAACCACCAATTACAACATAATTTCTCTTTTTTCTATGGTTGTAAAGAAAAACACTAAATATTCAAGGTAGTGTACATTCATGAGAACCAATGGTCATACAAAATTATCAGAACTTATATTTTATAGAAATTCTCTGTTTAATTGTAATTATACGAATAGTGGAAATGGATCCTCCTTGGTTTTCCAAAGGATGTTTGTTCATCTCAAAGTAGTAGGATGGTGATTAGAAAAAAATCATGGAGTACGGACTTTTCCTTCGCCACTTTCCTCAAAGGAAGAAAGTTTCCACTTTCCACCTCTGTAAAGTTGGTCCACCCATCTTCTCAATTGTTTATTTTTTTTTTTTGGGTTTTGTTGGCCCCCTCCCTCAGGGTTCTAGAGTTCTCAATTATTTACAGAAATAGTTCTCTTGTTTAAAACATGAAGAATATAATTCAAAGATGCGCCCAAACAACCTCAAGTTTTGTGCTACTTTGACACCTATAACTCTTTTGGTACCAACTTTAGAACTTTGATTATTAAGGATAATTTTTAGAACTTCTAAAAAACGACTAAACTTTTTGATCGAAAATTTTCATACTGAGAAGTATTGAAAATTAAAAATTCTTCGGGTTCTGGTAGCTCCCGTAATAGTTCTAGAGTTCTCAATAATTATGAGAAATTTTAATTTTCAATATTTCTCAGTATGAAAATTTTTGATTATAAGTTTTTCGAAAAATTATTTGCCGTTTTTGTAAGTTCTGTTAGTCCCACTAAGAGTTCTAAAAGTCATCCTCAATTATGAAAGTTCTAAAGTTGGTACCAAAAGAGTTCAAAAGCATGGTCAGAGATTGAACAAAAGCATGGTTCCTGGCTATAGGTTTGTTCTCTTTAATAGTAAAATTTTTTCATAGATCGTAGAAAGGATGAAAAAAAATCTGTATTTTGGAAGTTGTCACCAAGTATATATCTGGGCTAAAAATAAAAAAAAAAAAGTTTTACATAAACATTTTGTATATATCATTGAAATTAATATGTTAATTTTTTTCCCTATTTTATTTTGTTGAAACATAAGTATTTTTATGTGTGTTTAATATTTTATGTATGTGTAAAAAGTATGTAAATCCATTGAAATTACGTTGTTTTTTTTTTTGTTTTTTTTCAGAGAATTCTTATTCTCCTACAATGTAAACTAATGGATTAAAGACGGCATTACATTCATGAACACTAATCTGAACAAAGAGTGATGTTTTCAGTTTCCAGTCCATTAACAGAAAAATTATTTTAATATTTCTAGGGATTCATTTGAGATTAATTGAAAATATTTTGTACAAATCATTACTCATTGTGCACTAAGAATGTATGACACATACATAAGTAGATAGCTTCCTCGCCGTTTTAATTAGATAATTAGGTATATAATTTACCTATGTTTCTAGGTTGAAAAAATGTAATAACTTTCATTTTTAATAAATTTGATATGTCGTTTGAGAACAAAATATAGTATGAAATAGTTTTTGTGCATGGTTAAGCGAAAGTAGTAAATGAAATAAATGATTTTTATACTAGGCCATGAGGACACTAATCCCCAATTTCCCATCAAATTTGGGCTGTAAGTCGTTTTCGAAATATAGGTATGGCGAGGAAAATACTTTTAAGCATGTGCGAGCGAAAGCAGGGAATGGAATCTGATGAAATCTTTTGGGACCAACTACGAGATACCAGCCCGTACAATCCCATCGATAATGCCCGAAAAATTTTACTACAGAGACTGACACGGAACCATATTTCCTCTATGTCTAGAAGTAATTTATGGCTGAACATTTTCTATTGGGTCATTTCATATTAAAATGTCGTTTTAATTATTCCATAAATTCAAAGTGGGATCAGTGGACTTTCGTATACGTTTCCATATGATAATGAGCCGTTATTAACTTTCTCTTTTTTTGTAGTAATTACTATCATTCCAATTGATTGCCTATTGTTTAATATGCTATCAAATATGACCATGGCAACAGTTGATTTTTGAATAATGTTTTTTATCAGTTTAAACTTGAACACTCGGTAGCACAAGCTGTAGGAAACAAAATTGACAACGATGAACTTAAGCCTAAAAGGACTTGCAATACAACTGAAAACACTCTATTGGAATTAGTGGAAGTAGCTGAAGCGTTATGAGAAAGACATTCACTGTTTACTAGACAAAAAAAAAAAAATTGTTTTTAAAATCAAGTGTGATAAAAAGTGGCAATTGGCGTCGATCAAGTCAGTGGTCATATATCAACGAAAGACCGGGACATATGTCAAAAATAAATTTGCATCGAAAACAATTATTAATTTCTTTATGCTGGTCCATGGTAGTAATAATTCATTTCTCCTCTTTATCTAAAGGTGAAACCATCACATCCACATCGTGCTGTGGTGATGAAATAGTACAAAAACTTATAAAAAAAAAAAAACAACCAGCATTGTTTAATCGGAAGGGGCCTATAACTCTTACACGACAACCTCAGACCTCATAGTACAAGAGCCCAAGAGGAGAAAAAAGGCAGTTATCTCACCCTAATTTAATTTTCCTAAAGTATAACCCTAATAAAGTTATTTACGTTTAATAGTTTTCGAGATATAGCTTTTTAAAAAGCAACATTTCATAAAAATCTTATATGGGACGTACTAAAAGATCAGTAGTTAGTAAATTTATTTTGAAAAGTTTATATCTCAAAAACCATTTGACGTACAGATGT
>NW_027110474.1:1207354-1211444 GCF_000696795.3 Halyomorpha halys
AATGAGGACTAATATATTTAAAGATTGTACTTCTAGGACACATTCTCATTTTCCTTTGCTATATGAATACAAATAATGTTTACTTAAGAACAAAAATACACTCAGTTGTTGATCAAAGACGATTGGATGTTTTCAAATCATCCAATGATTATCTGTTTTGCGGGTGATTAACAGAGTGCTTTTAGACGGGGAAGGTCAACGGACCAGATGTTTTCGGTGAGACAGATGTTTGAGAAAACCTGTGAATACTATGCAACACTGCGTCACATGTTTGTATGATTCCAAAAATCCCATGACTGTGGAAACACATGGAATTCCAGAGAAACTAATCCGACTGATCAAATAAAAGCGAAAATTTTAGTGAGAATTTTCGGTATAGAGAAAAATCGATAAGAAAAAACTGACATATTTAACTTTCTGCTTATTTGTTTTGTTTTTGTGAGCCATTTTTGCAAATATTGATGGAACTTTTTGAACTGAAACTTCTTGAACTCAGCCCTGATGAAGTCCCATAAAATGGGGCGAAATGTTGGTTACCAATAAATTTTTTTTTAAAACCTTTTTTGGTTCTAATCCCTACACGTAGTTTTTTCCTAGCTGTACAAACATGTTAACTGAGATTTACAATTCAACCTTCCTGGTACTAAGATGAATTGAACAATCCATGACTTTATAGTGGAGTACTTTGACTTCCAAGTTTTTGTGTAGAAAAACTAAGGGATTCGTGTATATATATATTGAATAAGCCATGACAACTGGCCCCACATACCCAATAAGCAACGAACATATATATTTTTATTTTATCTATAGTTTTTTCATTCTACAACATAAACCCACAGCATTTCTGCACATCACTGCTAAAAATAGATAGACCCTTGGGTTTTGTTATAATATGATCAATATAGCTTATTAAAACTAATAAAATAATTCTGTTTGGTTCCTCATCGCATATGTGGATTAAATTTTAGCAACCAAAACAATATAAATAATAATGTATGGTCAAATTTAACTAAATAAATTAATTAACATCAAAATTCTAATTCTGTTCATTTAATATGACTAAAATTTAGTAATAGTGAAGCATTCTCGGGTGTACTAGTTTTTAATAAATGCGTTTAGGCTAAAATGCATTAGCAGGATTTAAAAAGATAAAAATTGGACAGGGGTAATGCATAACATATGTGAAAGTTAGTTTAACGTAATATAAAGCAGTCTATGACACTTATCTTCGCAAGAGTTGTAATTTTTATGATAAAATAAACTGATTTCTTGTGATTCATGTAAAATTCATATCATATGCTTTTATTTATTTTATTTTATACCAGATCGGCCTGGTGGGTCTTACACGGTTGATATAACAGTTATATTATATTTTTTTTTTAACAGTTGATTATAGGGAGGGGGTATAGTCTCGTACAAAAGAAACCCCTAACTATATACAATGTTATTATTAAAAGAAAAAAAAGAAAAGAAATAGATAAGAATAATGCTTCTAAATAAAAGAGAAAAGTAAAATTAACAACAAAAAATAATGATATTGGTACACTTAAATAAAACAAACAATTGCCCTCTAATAGTAAAAAGAAACAAGTTAATTTGAAAAAGGGACGAGAGAAGAAAAAAATAAAATAAGTAATGAGGAGAAGATGGTTGGGGGTGCGGTCAATGAAAAACACAAATAAGTACGATTAACTTATTTTAATGTGCCTTAATGTCAGGCTCATTAAAATAAGTTAATCGTACTTATTTGTGTTTTTCATTGACCGCACCCCCAACCATCTTCTCCTCATTAATCATCCACGGTCAACTATCTCTCATAATTAAAATAAGTAATAATAATAAGTAAAATAGAGGTCGTGTGACTATGAATTAATAAATATAAAATTTATAATAGAATGTCCTGCAGCAGCCTGGGCTTCAGTCTTGGGGTCGAGTTTGGGTTTCCCAGGTTGTAGGTCACTGCTCCTTTGACTGTCGGCAACTGGGAGTGGAACTTCATGAACCGTTTTTTGATGTGATCCTCTATTGACTCCATATGTAATCCGCGATGCAATTGGCTATTTCTTATGAACCAAGGAAGATTAACTGCGATTCTTAGGACTTTATTTTGAAAAGATTGTAGTTTTTTTCCTTTTCGTAAAGGATGCCGCTCCCCAGACTTCAAAACCGTACATCAGCAGTGGCCTGAGAATTATTTATGTCATATACGAATATAATAAAAACTACTACCCCTACGCTTTATTTTGAGTGCAGGCAGACATCTGTACGTCGAATGGTTCCTGAGAAAAGATAAATTCACTAACTTCTGATTTTTCGGTGAATTTTTTATGAAATGTTGTTTTTTAAAAAGATATAAAGCTCGGGAAGTATTGAACGCAAATAGTTCTATTAGGGCTTATATTTTTGCAAATTTACTACACTTTAAATGATGTTCTATTTGGTTTCCTAGTGATGTTGATAATTTTTAAGACAGGAGCTTCGAAAGAAAAATAAATCTGTTTTTAACGTTTTGAAACAGCCGCCATTTTTTTAAAATTTCCTCTAATTATACTTGATAAACTCTAAGTACCAGTAAGTAATTGTACGTAGTTTTCAATAAAGTAATAAAAATTTAGGTGAATTAACTGAATTTTTTCTCCTCTTGGGCTCTTGTACTATTACGAGGGTTTACGATCTTACAGGGCTCCCTTAGTTAAGGAGGGACTCAGGGTCCTCTTAAACCAAGTGAGGGGGAGCCGTCTTCAACTCGGCCACTTACGGGGGACCTATCTTATCTACGTAAGATATGGAGGCCCTCCAGAATAGAGGTGGGGGCCTTGAAATTATTTTCTGGGCGACTTTCAGTTATAACAACACTCTAGTTAAAATCATAAATTTATCTAATACTTAAAAAGTAAAAAAAAAAAGTTTAAAACTGATACTTTTCTTGATTTTTGATTAGCAAAAATATAAATTACTACTCGAATGTCTATTTATTTAAGGGAATTAGTTTCTGTCATTATCCGTGATAAACTGCACAGTCTTTCTTGAAGTAATCGTACTTTTCAGTTCATAAATGATTCGTTTTAAGTTATGGCAAGCCCGCAAGGGGATATTATTTTTTCTCTTTATAAAGAGGGATGGAATTTTTCAAAGCATACACCCATATTGTGAACACTAACAGCTAAACTAACTTAAAATAGTCTGTTTTGTCGGTTACAACTTGTCCAAAATTGGTATTACTATGTATAAGTATTTTATTTGATTTAAAAAATAAATAAGCTAATTAAATTAAAGCTTACTAAATAAATAAGACCCCACAACGCACCTATCTCCTAGATCTGCCCCTGCCTCCTGTATTTAGGCTAATTAATGTTTGACCCAAAGAACAAATTGAAAAGACCTTTTCCCAATTATTTGCAATTTTTATCTTCGTTTGAAGGAAGCATGTTGTGTCTCTTCCTCAGTAGATAACACACCGTATCTATTGCTGTTTAGTGCCGATACCACCATATATGCCATAGATAAATAAACTAACGGACGAGGAATAAAATTAAACGCTACTCCCGTATTTTTGTTTGTTTTCATAAAATTTTTTTCAACTTTATGTTATAATGCAAGCTTTACAAACTGACTACTCAATGGTCCCTTACTATAAATTTATATTGATTAATTAAATTGTAAACTTCAGTGGTGAAATATTATTATAAGGACGATAAAAGTAATTTTAGAATATTTACCAATTAATTCAGTAATATAAATTATATAGATCGCTTCGGATGCATAAAAAGTGAGCTTTAGTGGTGCTTTGCACAAGATATTTCGAAAAAATAGACTGCAACACACTCGCAAATCGTCTAGGACATGGAGATCTAATGAGGAATCTCCTTACCATATCTGATCCCTTCATTGCTTCACAGAGAAGTATATCGAGAAGACATACAAAATTGATAAAGATATTGTTTTTTTTAATGTCTCAAACACTTCGTATGAAAGTTTAAACGATTTTATTTCAAATTTAGAATTAGATACGTCAGATTTAGACTCTGATGATTTGTTGTAATTATGTATTAATATAATTATTATTGTTTGAAGCTATGATTTTTTTTTT
>NW_027110474.1:1215584-1215950 GCF_000696795.3 Halyomorpha halys
GATTACTTAATTGAAAACTATGTATAATTAATAGTCAAAATTGATGAGTCTGCCAAGTATAGGTAGTGGGAATAAAAAATGGTGGCTGCTTCAAAGCGATAAAAAATACTAATTTTTCATTCGGAGCTCTATATCTTGAAATGTAGGAACAACACAAGAAAACCTAAGAGAACGTCATTCAAAGAACGTCGTCTCCGACCTTTCGAACGGATAGTACAAGAGCTCAAGAGGAAGAAATTTTGCTTTTTAAAAAGCTATATCTCGAGAACTATTGGACGCTCTTTTAGGGTTAATATTTCAGCAAATTTACTCTTCTTTAAATAATGTTCTCTTAGAATTTCTAGTGTTGTTGGTAGTTTTTAAGAT
>NW_027110474.1:1216110-1220508 GCF_000696795.3 Halyomorpha halys
CGAATGAAAAATTAATGTTTTTTTAAGGTTTTAAAACAGCCGCCATTTTTATTCCCCCGACCTCTACTTGAAAGACTCATCAATTTTGACTAGTAATTATACCTAGTTTTCATTAAAGTAATAAAAAATTGGGGTGAGATAACTGCCTTCTTTTCTTCCCGGCTC
Organism: Halyomorpha halys; assembly: GCF_000696795.3. Lineage (NCBI taxonomy): Eukaryota > Metazoa > Arthropoda > Insecta > Hemiptera > Pentatomidae > Halyomorpha > Halyomorpha halys. The sequence goes on from NW_027110474.1 coordinate 1,216,276, forward strand.
TTGTGCTAGGACCTCAAGACTTCCGACCTATCGAATTCATGAATTGTAATTAGTAATTTTTGTTTGTTTTTGCTTTTCATTTTAATTTTGCTTAAATCGAAGGAGATTTTTTTTATTTTTAATTTTGTTCTATATTTTAATGTTTGAAGGTTTCTGTTAACACCAAAATATGTTTATACCTTGTAAATAATATTTTTTTTTTTTTTTTTTTTTTTTAATTTAGGTTTTTTTTTTGTATTAGCTTAACAAATAAGTTTCCACCCGAGCCAGCATTTTTCTTTTGTTCTTTTATTTAAGCCTTCCTACAAAAAGACAGAGTCGATTTGAGATGACTTAACATAGCCTATGTTTTAAACCAAAACCCTCACGTTTTTACTTAAGCCCAAGTGTTTTTTTGGTTGGTTCTGATACTTGTGAGCTGGTTACAACGATGAGTGGTTTGTTTTGTGTCTCACTCACAACACTACTATTGGACTGGGGGCCTCAAAGCGTGTATTTCCGTCTTAATCTCGAATCCGAAATTTTGCACGATCATAATACTTTCCCTTACTATATATTCCATATAAGCTTGTGAAATAAAATAAAGAGATTATTTTAATTTTATATTTGACATATTCTGCAGATGTTACCTTAAACTGGATTTAATTTGTGACAGCCCAACAAGCTTTAGTAGATAGTCAATAGGGCGATCTCAGGAATGAATATAACTCCAATATAAAGGAACTACACTTTGAAATACGTCCAATTAAAACATTTGTCAGATGTTCCACTATTAAAGCAAAACAACGATGTGTGCTCAAATATACGAATAGGGAAGCATTGCTTGTCAGATTGTACTTTTAGAATATTGTATTAGCGAATTGAGAGATATAATATTTAAAGTAAGGAACTAATAATGAACTACTTACAACATATATATTTAATAAGAAAGCCAATATAAATGAATAACATTCCATACGAATCCAAGGCGAATTCAGAGGAAATATAAAACAGGAAGCAGATAAATTTTGAGATAGTGGTTTCCATTTATAAATGTATATATAATTATTCAACTATTTACGATGAGAAATGTTCTAGGAATTGATAATTAATTTTAATCACTTCTTTTGAGCATGAGAAACATAACTTGGCTTTAACTATGACATTCATGTATTGTAAAAATATTCAAGATTTTATAATTTTAATTTTAATAAATATTAAGAGTAAAGGTAAAATGTCATGACAAAGTAAACATAAAGCAGAACTGCAAGTACTTGGATTTAGATTTTTTTTTTTAATTACGTAAAATAAATTAATTTATTATTTATTTGTGTTTTATGCATTCTTCAGACTTGTTGGGAAAATAGGTCGATTTATTCAATTTTTATTGCTTTCAGGGAATACTCCTTGGTGATATCCTGAAGCAGGCACACTCTTATTATAATAATTTTCATGATATAGATTTTTTCTAGGGAGTAACATGTACGATTAAGGAGTGATAAAACAAAACAGAGAACCTAATTACTGTAATAATTCTATTAGAAAATATTTATTTAGTAGTGATCAGTCTTGGCTATTTCATCATAAATGATTTTCAACATAAAATATTGTTTGACAAAAAAAAAAGTCCTGCTTTAAAAATACTTGGAACATTCTCACTTCTTTACTGTTACCACATCTATTATGATAATATAACCCCACAGATATAATATACAACATCTTACATAAACAAACATCAGTGTTTAATTAGGATTTGAGGGAACAAGGAGAAACTATTCTATGTATAGGTGAACTGACTTAATTGGAAAAAACTACCATGAATTTAAGAAAAAAATTAACGAGAAAAAATACTATACAAGCATGTAGATAATTGTTACGTCAACAGCTATTTTACATTATTTTGGGTGGGAGATAAAAATATCATTCTTCTTTTTCTTTCTTTTTTTTTTTTTTAATTTATGGCATGGAAGAAGATTTATAATGCATGGTTTATTAATTTCACAAACATTAGTGTCTTGAACTACCAATTGAGAATCACTGAGAAATTTTTTTTTAAAACTAAGGAGTGCCCAACAATAAAAATACTCACATATTTTTCATTTTCTTTCGCATCCTGGAACCAAATGAAGAGGTTAAAAAAGGGAAAGATGGATACATGTCTTTTCTGCTTCCTTCTATTCCTGATTACCTTTCATCTCGACATTTTCCTTTTTGAGGATATATTGGAGGGCTTTTAAAAACAGGCTAGGGAATGATCGAAAACTGTATGACAAGAGGTATAAAGTGTTATAGTACATGGTGTTTTCCTTCTGAATTTCAAATTATGTTTTATAACAGTACTTATAAAAAAAAATGTACTAACAGTACATATTTTAGGTTTATTACGAAAAAAAAACAGTACCATTGAGTTATAAAGTCTCGTAATCAGCTTAGTAACAGAGCTATGGAATGACGAAATGAGCAAATGTATATATTTAATGACTTGAGAACAATTAATGATTAGGAAATTAAGTGAGAAGGAAATTTTTGCCTCAAGGACGATAATAACAAAAATATAAAATCATTAACATTGAGATGGTCGATCATTCTTAAAAAGCTATGAAGCTCAAATAGCATCAAAATTGGAGGATGACCCATGTCTGTCAACTCCTGTGTATTTTATAAAAATCTCAACGTTTACTATCTAATAGGGTTTCAGTTTTTTTTATAGCACAAAAAAATTTTAAATAGCTCATAATAAAAAAATTAATAAATTGACATTTTATTGATTAATCTGGATTTAGTATCAATAACTGTGATGGAAAAATAAAAGGAATGAATATTTTTCTGATATAATTGATCAAAACTGGATGGATAAATAAACAAATTTATCAGACAGAAAGATTGTTCTAGCCTATCAAATGAAAGAGCTTTCTTGGAAAACATTAGCATAAAAGGCTTTTTAGGCTAAAAGTTTTAGATGATAATGAAAAGATGGGCACACTTCTGTGATAGAGTTTGATATTTTTTTGGCTTATTTCTTAATAATCTCATATTCTTATATGATAATCAGTATTTATTACTAAGCTTGACTTTTTTTTTATGTCATGTAAAAAATAAACATTGTCTAAGTTGCTCTTTTCTATAAAATGTAAATTTGATCCAAAAAAATTCAAAACCAAAGGTTCAATTACATTATAAGCTAAAACTAACAACAATAGTCCTACAGAGGTGTTACAGGCAAACAAATATTTTCAAAAAATTACTGATTTGAAAAATTCAGTTAATTTTATTATCATTATTATTATATTATTATCATTCTTATGTTTTTTGGATTTCTGAATCTAAATCTTGATGAATCAATCCAAATTTTCAAGTTAGTTTTGAGATATTTGACTAAATACATGAAAATGTTTGCACTTTTTTTGTTTTTCACTTATAATTTAAGTAGTTATTCCGTGACCAGCATATTTTATTAATGTCACCAAAACTTATTTCAAAAGTAAATTACACTATTCTTAGTATAAGGATAAAATTGTTTGTAGTAGAATTGCCAAATTTTGGAATCAATAGAATATCATTTCTTGTTAACAGTATGGTATCAATTGATATCTGGTGAATCATTGCAGTTATTACAATCCTTCCAATTAAATTTTTACTCATGTTTACTAAAGTTTTTATGAATAGTAACTGAATTTCCTTTCCTTAATAGTAAAACTATTAAAAAGTTGTTGCTCTACAATTTTTCACCATATAAATCAAACTGGAAAGAAAAGAGGTATCACACTTTAAACTGAAAAATTTATCAGATTCACAGAACAACTCTGTGAATTATGTGTATTAATAAACTACTGCTTCATTATTATTGTATTTGATTAATCTGGTATGATATGAGTATGAGGTTTTGAATTTTTTTTTTTGGTTGAAGAAAATTTTTGGTGTGATGCATAACCTTTGCAAAATGATCTCCAAAAATGAAATTTCCAACTTTAATAGGATCTAACAAGGAAAATGTGGAGAAATGGCTCCCAGATAGTACAGAAATGCCTCTCAAATGGAGAGATTCACCAAAGAAAAGGAAATACTGACAAGCATGAAAAAGAACCAGTTGTTCCAGAATCTTCAGAAAAGAGAACAGAGGTTTCTGCCAGGAAGACTTCTCACTAGGAATAGAGAAAGTTGGAATGACAAATTGTCACACAGAAAGGTCCCAGAACCAATTTTTTTTGTTGAAGGTTAAAATATATGAAGATTTTCAGAATTGTGAAAAAAAAA
>NW_027110474.1:1220908-1226400 GCF_000696795.3 Halyomorpha halys
GGGGCTTTCAGTTCACATGGCTGCATTCATTGTTGACCCTCCAAGAAGAAGTTAGCAAACTCACTGTGGGTTAAGGGAATACCAAGGACTGTAGAGACTCCAAGCCGAGGATGTAGGAGAAACCTCCCACTCTATAAATTTGGACTTAAATCCTTTTCTTGAGGACATATGAAATTAGTATATTTAGATCATTAATTAGTAAATAAAATTATAACTATATTGGGGTGTAAGAACATTGGTAACAGCACTATCAACATGAACCTGGTGCCACGAATCCAAAAGTTTTAAAATAAAATTAATCTAAATTTTTTTGTTTAGTTAAATGGATCAAAATACAATGACAAATTTAGTTTTTTTTCAGGTGTAAATAAAGTCCAGATTTATAATATCACTGTTGCTTGATCAAATCAGATATATTAAATTGTTCTTTTAATACATAATAACACTGCATATTTATTTTAAATTTTATTATAATTTATGATAAAATTATTAACAAAAATAGAAAATATTAACAAAAATCAACTACACACTGTTTAGCAGTAATTCAATTATAAATCAAATAAACAGGTACATTTCAATAAAATAACAAAAAAATTGTTTTCTTTATCACAGTTCAACAAAACTCATTTTATCAGAGATAAACAATTTTTCAAACTTTTCTTCCCACTTAGGAAACTGGTCATTACAAAACATCACACATAATTTTGTGTTTTCCTCAAAATCTCAAAGATCACAGATTTCATGTTTCAAAACACCAATCGCAAGGTAGTTTAGGCATCTTTGAAGCAGGCCAGGGAAGATAACCAGAAGATTTGAAAACCCAGTAGTCATATGTAACTTTGCTGACCAACAATATCAATAGAATAATTTCTCCAGCAATAATGAAGTAAATGTAATCAGTCAAATCTTTTTCATGAATACAAACTCTACTTGGATCAATGTCTATAACCTAGAACAGTCACAAATATAAGAAGTTGTAATTCAAAATAGAGATATAATTGATATTTTAATAAATAATAAAATGAGGTATGTACCCTTTGAAAATCCTTATCACACTGGACTTCATCATAGTCTTGAATATAGTGCTTGTTATTTAACAGCCACATCTAGAAATTAAATAAATTCAAATTTTTATTTAAAAAAAACTGAGTTTAAATAAATACAGAGAGGATAATAGATAAACAAGCAATTAATTGATGTGATTCAGGTTACATTTATACCAAAATAACTTAACAATTTTAACTGTTTAAAACATGTAAGTAAGTATTTAACATTCAATATATTATCTTTAATATGTTGATTACCCACTATGAGATAACTCATAGTTAAAAATTACCAATTAATGAGATGACTCATAGTTTACACTCATTATAAGTTATCTTGTACTATTAACTGTTAGTGGTTAACTTGCCATCTTTCACAATATACAATAGAAATACAAATCTCATCATAGCTTCACAAACAATATAGCAAGTAAAAACTACAAGATAAAAGAGGGCTTCTTAGGCAAGAATGTAAACTACGAGTTATTTAGTATTGGTTAGTCAATGGGTTAATGCAAATGTCATGTATGTATTCGTGTAATATAAAATATTAGTTATTTTGAGGAAATAATTCAGCTGAGATTTGATATCTTATTTATCTATATAGATTTTATTGGTTGGTTATTTTGAAATTAAATATCATAATAAAAAAGGCTTAGAAACCAGAAGGTTCTATGCCGATACCACCAATCACCCATTAACCCAATGACACCCACCCGAACCCAAATCTACCAGATCATTCTTGATGTAATCTTCCCACCTATGCTTTAGTCTACCCGTTGGTTCAGAATTTATTAATATTTTAGTGATCTGTTTGTTACTAAGCCTTATAACTTTACATGCCCATCTTATTCCCTGCAATGCTATATCCTAATTATACAGTTCCCTCAATATGGTGTTGTGTAGCCTTCTAAATTCTCCAATTAACTCATCCCTTTTCAGCACCTATATTTTATACAATACTCTATTTTCAAAAATCTTAAGGCGCTGTTTTTCTCTTAGAGGAAGCCACATTTCACATCTATAAAGAACAATAGGAAGGATTATTATCAGTTCCTGCTGCTTTATAAAGTTTTAATTTTCTGATAAATTATTTTACTTCTTCCTTACTCAGTTCTTCTGTTCATGGCCCAACATTCTGATATTCAGTTGGAGGAGATTGACAATTATTTGTCAAATTCAAAATACAGTCAAAGTGTTTCTTAAACATATCCAACATATCTACTAAATTAGATAAAATATTGTTATTTTTATCTCTTAATTCTGTCCCTAAGGGGCCCGTAATTTATACGATTAGTTAATTACTTTATACATTTCTCTAATGTAATTTTTGACTTTTTTATTTCCTATTTCTATTATTTTTCTTCTAAGATATTTTCTATTTTTATTTCTGAGGGCGTCTCCTTCTTTAAGACTCGGAAGTAAGTAACATTGTTTTTGCAAGGATTATTGAGAGTTTTTAACTTAGAGGATTTTATTTGTTCACTTTGTAATTAAATATAGATTTGATTATTGTGAAGAGTTATACTAATATAATATGAATATTACAATAAGTAACTATAACAATAAATGTATAATGACAAATATAATTTTTATTAATTTAGCTTGTTTTTTTTAGATGTGTTCATTTACAAATAGACAGTATTTTTAACTAATAAAAGTCATTCTTGTGAATCATTATTCAAAACTATTATAATTTTTTTTTTGTGAGAGTTAAAACACGGCTTGAAATGAGAAAAGAAAATGTAAATAAAATGATTAAAATATATATATATGAATATACCTTAGTCAAAGCTGTACTGCAGTCACAATTTAATTTATTTTCTCCAAATTTTACAATCCTTTGATGAAAATTATTTCTATCAAATGCTTTGGATAGGATGTAAGTAGGAATCTGAAAGAGAAAACAAAATGCAATGTTTTAAAAACTAAAATTAATTATAAGTTTTAAATTAAAGACACTTTTTTTTAATATAAGTATATATTGCACTGCAGCAAGAAAAGTGACACTTTTCTGAAAGAGGTGTTTAGGCTATTAATTTTTCTGTTGTGTTCCAGCATTGTTTTTCACCAACTGTGCAACTTTTCACCAAGGTGTGATATCTTTAGAACCAGTTTAATTAAGTATTTAAGGATGCTAAAAAAAATCTGACTTTTATTCTTAAGAAAATTTGTTTGGGCTACTTTACAAGAGATGATTTGGTTTTTGTGATTTTTTATAATTTTAAATGCACTTAATATGATTGATAATATTTTTTTGTTATTCTACAACTGAAAAAAAATCAATTGATATATTATTATCCCATTATGTCATAATAAGAAAATTGAAATGGTCTGGATTGACTCAGTAAATGCAATGTTTTAAAAACTAAAATTAATTATAAGTTTTAAATTAAAGACACTTTTTTTTAATATAAGTATATATTGCACTGCAGCAAGAAAAGTGACACTTTTCTGAAAGAGATGTTTAGGCTATTAATTTTTCTGTTGTGTTCCAGCATTGTTTTTCACCAACTGTGCAACTTTTCACCAAGGTGTGATATCTTTAGAACCAGTTTAATTAAGTATTTAAGGATACTAAAACAAATCTGACTTTTATTCTTAAGAAAATTTGTTTGGCCTACTATACAAGAGATGATTTGGCTTTTGTGATTTTTTATAATTTTAAATGCACTTAATATGATTGATAATATTTTTTTATTATTCTACAACTGAAAAAAAATAAAGTGATATATTATTATCCCATTATGTCATAATAAGAAAATTGAAATGGTCTGGATTGACTCAGTAAAGTAGGACAAAATATATATATATTTCTTTTGGCACTTTTTCCTTAAATACAAATTTTTATAGCAATCGAAAAATAATTTTTTTTGCTTAAAGAAAATATATTGGTATATATGTGTATATATAAAATACTTTTAATCTATTTTCCAGGAAGCGTTTTATGGTTTTTGACTTTTTTAAAATACATTTAAGGTCAATTTTGATATCATTCTGCACAAAAAAGTAAATTGATTGGTAAATAATAACCATTGAATACAAGCAGAGCAGAGGTAAAATATAAAAAGTTTCCCAAATTATATAAAATATTTTTTTCTTGGTTCCAAGGGCACATTGGTAAGAACCCTCAGACATATTTTGAATATTTTTTACTAGTATCAATAAAAAAAATCATTGAAATCGGCATTTCATTCCCAAGTTTGTAGCCTATCATTGTGAGTGATATATAAAGTATAATTTAAATCACTAGAACAAATAAAAATATTTTGCTAGACCACTTATAGTAGTTTGGTATATGAAATTCAATAAAAGGAGTTTAAAGTAAATACTCATAAAACAACTAACCCTTCTCATTGAGTGCACAAATTTTTATTGATAGTTTAGTTATTTGTCCCCAATTTTTAATATCCTAAAATCAAAACCTATTCAGACACAATATCTATAACTGTTATAAATTTGTTCTCTATGATGTACTCAAAAGAGATTAAATAACTATTATTTTGTTAAAATGATTCAAATGATAGAAGAATACACTACCATCCATTATTGACTAAAGGAAGTGTTGAGATGAATGGGGAGAAACTTAGTTAATCTGTTAATAACTCAGACCAAGAGATTAACATATTATTTTAACTTTTTATTAAAAATTAACTTGTCTATTTTTTTTTTTATTTAATACATTTTTTTTACAAATTATAAGGTTTCATTCAATAAATAATTATTTGAAAATAATTTAGACCCAAAGCTCTTCTTTCACAGTAGCTCCTAAATTTTGCCAAACTAAATACTTACTGATTTGATTTGGTTGTTACGCAGGCTTAAGACATTGAAGTTGTCAATAAATTGAGACCCTTCTAAGATAACAATTGACTCAATTTTATTATTATCAGCAACAAATTCTCTAACTTCTGAATAATTTTTGTTTGTCGCCAATAACTCTAATGATTTAATCTGAAACATAAATCAAATTATAATACATTATAAAAAAATATTTAATGAATATTCTGTTGGAACATGTTATTTATTGATCAATCTATTTTTATAGAAAATCTTTGCAACATTTAGTTATTCAATTTATAAATACTTTCAAAATCTATTTCTGAAGTTTTAGATCGCCATACAAAACATTGGCATGACAACATGTTTGCAGTCAAGTCAAGTTCATATTCAATAGAACCCTATTTATCTGTTACATTTGACTCTGAGACATGCCCAGTTATGTAAAAGAGCCAGTTAATCCAGAGTTTACAAACAAAAAAACCTCTGACATTAATTTAATTCATACATTATGTAATTAATATATGATGAACTAAACTTTATTATACCAATTTATCTCAATTTAAAATAAAAATTTCTTTATGTAAATTATTTAATTTAAGAGTATAAACAATTTTTATATTTTTAATAGCAGCGAACAAAGTTAGTTATGTTGTTTTGTTTTTTTAA
>NW_027110474.1:1229770-1230227 GCF_000696795.3 Halyomorpha halys
ACCTTTGAAGCACTAAGGGCTAAACTGCTGAGGTGACCTGGGCTCTCTATTCTCGCGGAGAACGATTTCCCTTAGATGATGAATACAAGAGAACTACCTGTTTTACATAACCTTTGTTGAAAACTTCAGGATGGCCTAATCATTTCAACATACCAAGAAAAAGACCTGAGCTGGCCATGTCGTCAAGATGCCAGCGGTTGAGATCCCGAGGAGGTTGCTGGACTGTAGGCTGCATCAGACACAAAACCGAGCTACATGGCGAAGGTTCATTGAGGATTCCAAGGTCCAAACTGGGCTGTAGCGCCACGGCAGATAGATAAATAGAAGAAAAAGACCTCTTCCTGAGCGACTGCCTGATAGAAGCAAAGTACTTCTAGATTAATAATTTTTTTTTCTAGAACAAAAAACCAACTCTGGAACCAAGATGAGAGGAGAATGAAAGAATTGTTGATTAGAA
>NW_027110474.1:1230836-1234706 GCF_000696795.3 Halyomorpha halys
AAGACAAAGACCCATAATATTATAATATGGAAATAAAATTTAACAAAAAATTGGAGTAGACTGACTTACTTGATTATTAGATACATCCAAATAAATTATATTTGCAGGAAGTGGCGGAAGTTCAGTCAATTGTAGGTTTGAACAGTTGACACTAAATTTAGCAGCTGGTTTACTATTTGATATTAGATAGTCAGTCCAATATGCTCTACATGTACAACTGGAATTCATTCCACTAGGACAAGCTTCATCCAACTATTTAAATAAGAAGAAAATAATAACATAATAATCTAAATTAAATTAGAAAGAATAATAATCTTTTTTTACAGAGATTCAAATTCAAAATTTTAAAATATTATAAATAAATACCGTTATTTGTTCCAGTATTTGAGATAAGGGCATGACATCAGTAGAATTAAACCAATGGAAGGACCTTTCAGTTAAACAGTTTGTAGATTCCTTATTATTGAATGTTACATTTGTGGTAGAGCTATCATTTCTCAATTTTATCAGAAGATTGACAATGTCTTTGCACCGAATTTTGTTACCTAAAACAGATTTTAATTTTAGAAAAAAAATTTAAAAATAAATTTGATGAATGAAGTCACTTCTTTGAATAGGAGTAAACATTGTTGACAGAAATTCTTGTTGAATAGAGACCAGGGCCCTGTTTCATAATGAACGCTAATAGTATTCGTTCAAAATCAAGTACAGAAACAACATGTTAATCACACTAATACTTATTTTTTTTCATAATAGGGAGGACTCTATTAGTGATATTACAGGAGTTAAAAAGTATTAAAATACAAGTTTATTATTGTAGAAGTCAGCATAATTGTATAAAGTTAAATTGACAAGACTAATAGTATTAGTTTGTACTTTATTATGAAACAGGGCCCAGAGGTTTCAAATAAATATTATAAATTTCAAAAATAATTAAATAAGTGAAAAGTAACCAAAAAAAAAAAAACTTTTCAAATTTCATATCTTCATAGAAAACCTTTCAAGTTTCTTTTAATGAGAGTAGTACATATTTGCACTGTTCCCAAATATAATGGGGTAGACAAAAATATTTAATAGGATTACATATACAATGATGTTTAACATATAATTTTAAAAAACAAAAATTAATAGCCCAAGTTGAGTATAGTGAAAATATCTTCTGTGTTAAATTTCCTGAATTCAGAAACTCATTTATTTAATTACATTTCGGGACCATGTTCCAAATTAAGGTACATTGCAATTTACATTAAATTTCTTTTTATTTAGCATTTTAATTGAATTTATTCATGCTCTTTATTATATTTCTAATAATTACTTTGTTAACATTTTTATCTTATTTTTTCAATTATAATATTGAATTATATTACATCTCTCCTGACTTAGTCCAATATTTTATATCTAATGGAAAACTAATATTGTCTGACACCTACTTAAAACATATATTAAAATTACTAATTCATTTGCAAAGTAAGAAGAGTTCTCATTTACATCCATTGTCAAAGAACTGTAATTAGGATTAAACTGATATCTAATTATAATAGCTTTACGTTTTCATTGTTCATAACTCTATTCAATTCTTTTGTTGAAGAAATTTCTATTGGTTCTATTTTACTTTAAAATATGGTTCATCAGTTTATTGTGTTACTTATATAATAATTATTATTTCCTAAAGCAATTTATATTTTTGATTTATTAATACGTCTAAATAATAAGTGCTTAAACTGTTTGTATCTGTCTTGAAATAAATTGCCAAAATTAAAGTGGATTATTTTTTAAAACTGTAATGTATAAACGAATTTCACAAAATGGGGGCTAAACCTAATCAACACAATCTATAACTAACACAGTTTTAAAGGAAATATCTGTGATACTGATTAAAAATATTTATTCATAAAATAATTTTAGAAGTTTAACATGCATATAAATTAGGTATCCTTATTGGTCAAGTAGATTCTTCAGTTTTAAAATATTAAAACTAGTTTTTTAATGTTACAGTATAATTTTATGGTTTAAAAATGGAAAATAAAATGAAGGAAAGAAATTTAGAAAATCACAAGAATTATGTATTATGATCTTCATATAGTTTATTCGATTATTACTGCTTTGGCCACATTAGAGATTAGAAAAAAGGCAGAGGCAGGAAAATTAAAACTCAGGAGGTTCTGGATTCATACGAATGATGTTTGCTAAATCAGTTTATCAAGGATGGTTGTACACAAAGTCATAGGGAATTATGGTATTTTTGGCCTCAATGTGGTACGATATGGCATTAATTTGTTGATACATATGTGATTATTCATTCTTAAATAATTTGAATGAAATAGTTTTGATGACTTTATTGGCATAAAATCTCGTACTACCTACTAATAAATCTAATTATTTTTTATATTGTGGCTTAGAGTAACAGCAAGAAATACCCAAATTCCAAATAATGAGTTTGGAAAATTGAAACAGGTCCCCAAAAATAAGGATGAACATACCTTGTTGTGGTATAAAATGTATATATATAATTATAGGTCTTTCTAAGAACATTATTTGTTTTTACATGTTTAATTTTGACAAAAGATTTTACATTAAAAAATCTAAAATTGGATATTGGTTGCAATTGCTTCAAGCTAAAGATAGCCACAGATATAAAACAATCAATTAATCATGGATTAGAAATTTATTTTAAATAATAGTAATATGATTGTGTTTATAAACTTACCACGGGAGATATCAAGGCTGAGATCCTTTTTTCTATTCTGTATTATGCTAGGGATCTTAGTCAAATTGTTCCTTGATACATCAAGAGTCTTCAATTCACTAAGTTTTGTAAATGTTTCAGCGTTGATATCAATAATACCATTTCCTGATAAGTTCATACAAGTGAGATTATTATTGCTAAAAAATCTGCCTTGTAGTTTACGAATTTTTCCATTTATAATGGACAATGACTGAAGCTTTGAATATTCTTCAAGTCTGAGATCAAAATTTTCAATAGTTGCGTTATAAATGCGAATACTTGTTACATTGAATCTTGCATCTAAAAACAAAGTTATTCATAACATAAATAAATAATATACTTATTAAATATTCTTTTATAGTAATATTATTACTTCGGCAACGAGAAAGGCAATCTCTGAATGATGAATATGAGGTAATATTACAGCCAATGATAGTCGAGTCTTTGCAATAACAATAATTGTTCCTGTTTGCTTTGCATTCTCCTTTAGATACGTTGGAACAGCAGTTACAAGGGATCACACACAAGAATATTAAAAGAAGCCACAGAGGCATCTGTAAAAAAAAAAAAAAAAAATTACTGAAGAATTGAATCGGTGGTCTGAGAAACGCTAAAGTCACAGAGACCAAATTTTTGGAATACAACAAAAACAATGCAGTGTGAATTAAAATGGTTCAAAGCTACAGAAAACAAGTAATGATTAAAATGTAACTAAATCTGAACCTAATATGTAACCTATTAAGACAATAAGAGTAAGAGTGTAACCTATCAACTTTATAAGAGGAATTTAATTTTAAATTTGCTTGACATATGGGGTTTCTCAAATAAATTAATTTTCACGGAATGAGGAAGGTGGTAATGCCCTTATAATATTATATTGTAAATATGTTCCAATAAATATACCAACAAAAAGATTTATAATCAAAATGTGACTAACTTTTAACCAATTATGTAAACATTAAAAGTCATTATTAAATTTGTTTGATGTATGGGGTTTCCCAAAACCAACAACTTTATGGAAATAAGGAAGATAATAATTACAAATAAATATGTTTAAAAAAACTACTAGTAAAAATGTTATAAAATCTGAACCTATTAAGTTGTTTCATTGATGGTCACTGGAGGAAACTAATGTTAGGCAAATA
>NW_027110474.1:1234846-1241491 GCF_000696795.3 Halyomorpha halys
TATATATATATATGTGTGTGTGTGTGTATTTTATATCTTGTTATAAAATATTGTAAAATACCTCTGCCAAGTACATAATAACCAATATTTCAAGATTTAGGAATGATTTTTATTATTTCTTCGTTTTTTCATAAGCCCTATGAAATGCGGGATTGATATACAAATTGAAATAAGGAAGTAGTAGTTTTAAAGTATCTTTTACTGCATTTGAAGAGGTATCAGAGGTGTGGTAAATTTTGGGAGTTTTTGAACATGGTAATCAGCCTTCTGATGGCGTCTCACCGGTCTTATTGGATCATTCCAGTATGTCATGAGAAGGGTCAATAAAGATAGATAAGCATAAGAAGATGGAATTTGCTAAAATTTATACTAGACCATTCCAAACTACCTGAAAAACTTTTCAAAAATTTCATTAAAATCGGACTCGGTAACTGTTTGATTATTGATGTCTTAACAGGGAGCTGACAACAGACACGGAACCAAATTTGCACCTAGATGATCAAAAAGTAAAATTCAAGTGGAAATTTTCGATTTCGAAAACATAATTTTTGTTGGAAGATTATTTATTGACCGTGTGTATATATGAATGGAATATGGTCCGGGTGCGGTCAAAAAAACTCAAATAGTAAATGATTATACTATTTTCATTGAGCCAACGTTTCACCCCACGTTGTAGGGCTTCGTCAGGTCTAAAAAAGATACAAACACTTGACATAGTTAAAAAAAAAAAAAATGAAAAACGTAAGTGGAAAATAGCAGGGGTATACAATGAAAAGTAAAATATAATGAGAAAAATTAAAGGTTGTAAACGGTAAATGAAAAGGGTAATAGTAACAGATAGATAAGAGATAAAATATTAAAGAAAGTACTAATTAAGAGATGAAAAAAGAAAAGAATAAATTCAAATGATGAGACAGAATTCATACCTTTTTTGACGAGAATCAAAGTCAGAGTAAGCCGTTTGTATTGGCAGGAGTGGGGATGGCAATTTAGTACGTCACAATAACAAAAATAATTGTAAAAAAAATATTTAAATTAGGTAAACAATAAATGGAATTATACATAGTAGAGGGGGAGAAGAGATATTTACAAAATTATAAAAAAAAAAAAAAACAAAAAAAAAACTCTTAGATAGAAAAACAAAGGAGAAATAAAGTATAAAATAATGTGATACAATAAGTGTAAGTGATTAAGAAAGACAATATACAACATGAGTGGGGATACAGAGAAGTGCAAATTATAATAGAAAATTAATAATAAATTAATTAAAATAAGTACACTTAAGAAGGTAATACATGAATATAAATTAAAAGATAAGATAAATGAAACAGAAAGGATTTTTTTTTTATATATTTACTTTCCTTAGTAAGGTTAGTAGTATTATTATTAGTATCCTTATTATTGAGTTTTTTTGACCGCACCCGGACCATATTCCATTCATCTATACACACGGTCAATAAATAATCTTCCAAAAAAAATTATGTTTTCAAAATCGAAAATTTCCGCTTGAATTTTACTTTTTGATCATCTAGGTACAAATTTGGTTCTGTGTCTGTTGTCAGCTCCCTGTTCAGGCATCAACAATCTAACAGTTACCGTGTCCGATTTTAATGAAATTTTAGAAATTGTTCGATTTGGTACACAGTTGGTCTTATATTGATTTTATTAGAGCCCGTCCACAACTTTTGTTTAGGCATCGTAAACGCATTTTCCTCGGCACACCTATATTTCCAAAACGGCTCGTCACATTTGGCTCAAATTTAGAAGAATTTTATTAAATTTATGATCTTATATCAATTGTATCTAATACTGTTCGCCACATTCACGCAAATATATTTTCCCTCATACATCTTTATTTTGAAAACGGCAAATCCGATTTGGCCTGAAGTTTGGAATGGTCTGGTATAAATTTTAGCAAATTCTATCTTGTTATGCTTATCTATCTTTATTGACCCTTCTCATGACTTACTGGAATGATCCAAGAAGAGTGGTGAGACCGTCATCAGAAGTCTGATTACCATGTTATATGTGTATATATTCCATCCCATATCCATAAGAAAGTCAAACAATCTGTGAAAACTATAGATTTATTTGCCTAACATTAGTTTCCTCCAGTGACTATAACAACTTAATAAGTTCAGATTTTATAACATTTTTACTAGTACTTTTTTTTTAAACATATTTATTCGTAATTATTATCTTCCTTATTTCCATAAAGTTGTTGGTTTTGGGAAACCCAATCATCACTTATGTTTTTTCTTTTTTTTTGTAACTATGTCAAGTGTTTGTATTTTTTTTAGCTCTGGCGAAGCCCTACAACGTGGGGCGAAACGTTGGCTCAATAAAATAGTATAATCATTTACTATTTGAGTTTTTTTGACCGCACCCGGACCATATTCCATTCATCATAATTTTTTTTCTTTCTATAATTTTATTCTTTTTTCTTTTTTAAATATTGTTTACCCCATTTTCTTTATTATTCTTCATTTTAAATAAATTTCGGCCAACTCTCCCAGTCATCCTCATAAGTATGGAGCAGTAGGAAAAGCCAGGAAATTAGAACAACAAACTTGGAAAAAATTATGTAAATTTAAGTGCCCATATTTTAAATATCCCCCACAAGTGACTATTTGGTATTCTCAACTTAGCGATTCAATTAATAATTGGAAAATATAGTTTAATTAATGGTTGCTCTCTAATGAAAAATTATAAGAATAAACAAATTAATATGGTAACATTAAACTTAATGGCCATTCCAAGATAACCAACATTAGATAGCAAACTGCAAAATTTGCAAATTCAAAAATGATGACAAGAGTTAAAAGGAAGGCGGGTGCGGTCAAAGAGATATTCAAATAGTCGTGAAGCTACTCATTGTGAGCCAAGGTTTCGCCCCACGTTGCAGGGCTTCATCAGGGCTAAAAAGAGAAACAAAAACTTAAATGACGTAAATATAAATGAAGAAAGTAAATTATAAATTAAAAAGATGTACAGTGAAACATAAAAATTAAATAAGAATAATAAAAAGTTTTAGACAATTAATGCAACCGAAAATAACAACAGTACTGTAAACACAGTTTTGTGTGTACTGTGTTTTATATTTCTTTTTTTTATCTGGTGCTATTTCCGTTTTCATTAATCGTCTAAAACCTTTTAGTATTCTTAATTAATTTTTACGTTTCACTATACATCTTTTTAATTTATAATTTACTTTCTTCATTTATATTTACGTCATTTAAGTGTTTGTTTCTTTTTTAGCTCTGAAGAGGCCCTGCAACGTTGAGCGAAACGTTGGCTCAGATAGTTTCACGACTATTTGAGATTTTCTTTGACCACACCCAGACCATCTTTCTTTTATTTTTACCAACGGTCAATCAGCGATCTTCCAGTATGATAAAAATTATTTAGTCAGGGAGAAATGAAATTATTTATTTATATGAATACCAACGGAATGAATATATATGCTTCTTCTCGATGGGTAGCCTAATCTGAAAAGGATTTAGTAAAATAATATATGCTCGGTACTGACTCATAAACTTAAATCGAATCAGAGGAATCATTGGATTTTTTCTTTTTTTAATTATCACTTAGATACGATACGTTATCTCAATTGAGGAATAAAATATGATATTAATATATATGAAACTTCCTTCAAAATATAGAAATAAGAAATAAAAAACAATTGGAATTCTGGCACTTGGCAGAAGGCATTTGGCCAACTAGGTCTGCTCTTAACCCAATTTAATGAGGCCTATTTGTTGTCCGACAAGACAAGTGGTACAGTTTATACCCAAGAATTTTTAAAATAATTGACAATTATTGAAATAATTTTTTTTTAGTACTTCCGCACTTTAATAAAAATGTCCGAGATAAGGAAATCATCTCTACTCAGGAAATAAAGCTCATGTTTAATTAATTTATTTAACAAAGGATTCTTCAATTAAAACCAATGCTTTTACATTTTTTTAAATGAATGTTCTTTCCCTGAAAGGAATGAATACAGAAGGTATTAAAATTCATAGTAATTATACAACGGATGAGATAATTGCAGCAATTGTTCTAACCATTGAATGTTAGGTAACGAAACATAGCTGTAAATCAGATCAAGATTTGAATAAAAGAATATAGTTTATCAACAATAATAAATATAAGTATCAATCACCCTGCATTTATTTAAGTGAATTGTTGTATTTATTTATAAATAATTTTTATATTTATCCTACTTAATCAAGTAGCAAAATATTCGACTTAGCGGTGAAATATTTTCTTTGGCAAACTGTTTCCAAACTATGGCAAATTCGAGCATGCGCAAGGGTGGGGATGAGTTTGGATTGGTTGGGACGATTTTGTAGCCGACTGTTGAGTGTCGGTTTTCGGGAATATATCAAAGGCTCTTGCGCTGCATCCACAGGTTTGTGTTCAATTAGCATTATTTTACAAATGCCAACATATAAATATTTGTGATCTTCCAAGTTTTCATGAATTAAAGAATTTCCCCAACCTTCGGATTTAATAATTAACTCTTAGTTTAAGATTGTATATTTTAAAATTCTAACGATTCGGTGTAAATACATTGTTTCAAATCTTGTTAATTATCTTAAGCCGTTTATTTTTGATTTAACATAAGAATTATTTATGTAGACATTATATGTCTTGGTAATTAAATTAAAAAAAATTCTGGTAAAATATAGTTTCATTTCGCCTATGATTATTGTATTCATTTTTGTAATGTAAATCGAATGTAAAAGCCAACAAAAGTCAAATGAACACACAAGCGTGAAGGTATAGACATTTTTTGATTCCTTTGTTTACCAAACATTTGTACAAGTCTTGGATTTGCGGCAAGTTGCAAACGAGCAGATCCAGCGTAAGATACTCAAAACTAAAACCAGAAACCTTCTCTACTATATCTTATGCCTGACTGGATAATGTCAGTGGTAGGATATCGTAGGATATAGTAGGGACATCAAAAACCGAAGACAAGAAAAATCCATACAAAAAGTATTTTCATATGTTTACGCACGTAAACATTTTATTTTTTATAATGGAAGTTGGAAACTTTTATTTTTTTTGGGTGGACATGTTGCACACTGAATGAAATTGAAATCAGTCTATTACATTTAATTGTACAAATTGTGAAAAAATGTAATGCAAAATATCATTTTGTGAATATGAGTATTGCTTACTACATTGTAATAAGAAATTAATAGCTGTTTTTTTTAAGAAGAAAAGACTCCAGAGTCATATGTTTACAACAGTCAGTCGACTTTAAGGCCTCGTAACAACTACTATAACTTGTCGTATTATATATATCGCAGTGCCAGGTTACGATGGGACTGCGATCTACAACTATGGTACTTTGCCGTTATTCTCCTAAGACTATCAACCACAGGACCTTCATCCTCAACGTAAGTCAGATAGACATTATTCCTTTAGCAGTCATTAATTTATTATCGACTATAAAATATATTTTTTTGTTTAAGAAGACCTTTCTTTTGTTTGTTTAGTTTATAATAATTAATTATTTATATTTTCTTAATTGTTCTTTACTCATTTTCTTTTCACAAAAACAATACACATTATACTGTATGCTATTAACGATTATATGATTTATTTTTGTGTTGCAGTTTGATTAATTCACAGAATTTCCTTTTCCTTTCATTTTCAATCTTTCAATCAACGATAACCAAATCAAGCAGAACCTGTCATTATATTGTGTTAGGAAATTCCTTAAGAAATTGGATTCCGAACGCAACATCATCCTTATAAGTTATTTCGCAATTCCTTATAACTTATTTTTTTACTATATTTAGAAAAATATACAATTTAACAACATCAAATGTAAGGGTGTGGATGGCCAAGTGTGCTCAGCTATACACTTAAAATTCCCGTATCAGAAGTGATGTCGGTTTGAATTCGATTCGAAGACTAGGCCAGTTAACTTTATTTCCTGGCGAATCCTCCCAATACCTCTCAACTTTTCCATTCTGACTAGAATAGTTTAGTAACCAGTAGGATAACGTGTCTTTCCAGCTCTGAGTTTGAGAGCATAAAGACGTTATACAGTCAAATAAATAAAAAAAAAGGAAATCAAATGTAAATTAATTAATGTACTTATAAGACATAATATATGAAAAAAGAAATTATAAAACGATTGGCTAATGCATACTTCATTTATTGCACATTTTTAATTAATCCTAGATTGTTATTTAAAGAAAGAAAAATCAATATTCTCCATCAATAAAAAAAAATTAACTTCATTATTTTTATTCTTTTGATAAAATTTTTCTATTCAGAAAGAAATAGCCCTTAATTATTCTTTATTTTTCACCTACACTAAAACAGCATTTAGGGCTTTTTGCCTATTATCCAGTTTAATTGTTTTTCTTATGTTATTTGAAGTATAAATATAAGAAAATGGCCAAAAAAAGAAATAGTTATAAACTATTTGTTTAAAGTTTATAACTATTTGTTCTTTTTTGACCGCAACCCTGAGCATCTTCTTATATTTATACTTCAAATAACATAAGAAAAACAATTAAACTGGATAATGGGCAAAAAGCCCTAAATGTTGTTTTAGTGTATATTAAATTTAATATTTAAATTTTTACGGTCAACTATATATACATATATTTGAAGTATATA
>NW_027110474.1:1241641-1245695 GCF_000696795.3 Halyomorpha halys
TGGTTTCACAAAAATAAGACCTTGAAAATGGACATAAAAAGAGATATTAATTTGGAGACTGACTGTGAACTTAAATTCTGAATTGAATATAAAAATGTATTTTTATAAGTTGACATACGTACATAAAATAAGTTAAGAAAGCAATACAACTGGATAATGGCCAAAAATATTGCTCTAATGTGAGGAAAAATAAATAAGTAAAAAAAAGGACTATTTTTTTCCTTTTTTTGCCAAAAAGAGACAACAATAGGCGAATCAAGAGCATTACTAGTAATTAAAAAGGCCAAAGAATATTAAGTTGAACCCTTTAATGGGATTATACTTAATTAATGGTGGTACAAGGCAAAGATCCATTCAATTAATCTCATCCTATTCTCAGCGAGCAACAGTTAATTACTCAAGTTTGCCATCTTAAACACCCCGCCATTTATAATTATTTACTACAAATTATAGATATTTTGTTTTGACCTAGGTTTCTGAGTTTATTTCTATGGATTCCTTCTTTCTTCACACAAGGATAGTAATAATTCAACATTGTTTTAGGCTGGGGTATAAATTTAAACATAGCTTAGAAAGAATTAAATATTCACAGTTAAGGACTCGTTATTTCGTGGCAACAATAAAAAATGAAACTTGGCTTTTCTAATATGGGATTAGGTCATAAAAATAAGAATAATCAATTCCAGGAATGATAAACAGACATCGATGTTTTTTATTAAAGCCATAGATATTTTGCACTTTTAGATTTTGACGAATAAAATATCAAGTGCGTGGATCAAGATATTTTCCTTAGCATTTCTATTTTTTCCTTTCATTTCTGATAATCGAATTTTTGGGAAACTTCCATTTTTTTTTTTTTTAATTTCAATGCCTATTGGATACATAATTATTTATATTTCATGATTAATGATTTGTCCTTTGTGAATAAAATCTATGGGAAGATTCATTTTTTAAACATAGGCGTATTCAGAAAATTACTTTATGGCAGAAGTAAGTGAAGATAATGAATGGAATTTGATAAAATGAATAGTAAACCAAGTTTACAGTATTGCATCAACTTTCCTCCTAATTCAGACCAAATTGGATCTACAAATCTTTGAAATATAGATGTGCACTGCAATTGATATGGGACTAAGTACCAATTCGCAAAGCCTTGTATATATATAAATAAGTCAGTTTGTATTTTGCCCATCATCATTGACTATAGATAGATGAGGAAAAAAATAGTTCCTTGATGTTTAAAATATAAAATAGGGGTAAACACTTTTCTTTCCGATGAGATTTCTGGCATGAATAAATGTTTGTTTTTATAAAAAGATTAGTGCGGATTTAAAAAATATTTACAGGACTCTTATTCTAGAATTTTGAGTGTAAAATAAGTTACCTGGATGATAACCCTTTTTTTATCCTATTTTCTCGAAAATAATCGACCATTGCTCAGTCCATCGAACACAATTTGAATATTTTCGAGCAACATTAAGCACATACAGCGGTCTCTTGATTATCAAATGTGCTGAAATACGGAATGAAGGATTTTTCTCAAGCAAGACAATTTTGACTAAATAGAATCAAAAACGGTATTTAGAGTGGAGGTGAGCTTCAGCCAAAATGTCTTCTTGATAATAAAAAAAGGTATTTATTAAAGTCATTGTTAAAAAATTTTATGATCGTAGATTTCCTATTGCTATAGCTTACAATGAACACTGAGCAGGGCCTATACAGAACTCGCAATACTGAATCACAAATTTTCTTTTGATAAAACTTACAAAAGGACACTAGCACAGACTTTATAAACCCGCAATATTTTATTTTCTATTGATAAAACTTAGAAATGGACACACGCAGAACTATTTAGAACTCGTAAACAATACGTAATAGTAGATTTTCTACGGATAAAACACAGAAATGGACACTAGCAGAGACAATACTTAATTTTTACTTACACTAGAACCCGAAATACTTAATTATAAATTTTCTATTGATAAAATTTAGAAATGGACACTAGGAGGAACTATATAGAACCCACAATACTTAATAATAATTTTCTGTTGATAACACTTAGAAATGAACACTAGCAAGGAATATACAGTACCGCTAATACTGAGACACACCGATTATTTCAACAAATATCATGAAAACTACTACTACAAAGATAAAGGTCATAAACTACATTATAATACATTAAATTAGTTTTAATTTGAGTGCTAATAAACATCTGTACGTCAAATAGTTCCTCAAAATGAAGATTTCCTACAATAGATCAACTACTACTGATTTTTCAGTAATATATATATATCATAAAATATTGCTTTTTAAAAAACTGTATCTCGGGTAGTGTTGAACGTAAACAGATCTATTAGGTTACCTAGTATTGTAGGTAGTTTTAACGATATGGAGCTACGAATGAAAAATTATTTTTTTAACAGTCGACATTTTTTATTCTCCCTCACTCATAAATATTTGCTAGTAATTATATATAGTTTTCATTAAAGCAATAGAAAATTAGTGTGAAATGACTGATTCTTTTATCCTCTTGGGCTTTTGTACTAAATGGTTTTTATTATATGCATACTCCATGTATTAAAATGATTTATAATAACAATTAATTTGTGAGAATAGAAAGATCCATTAGGTTCAAGTGCTTTTTGTCAAGTTTATCTTTTAGGTGTTGCTGACTCCTAATCGTTCTTATCAATGTGGTCTGATAAGTTAAGTACCTGGAGCCATTCGATCCACTTTCTTCGTGTCTGAAATTTAATTTCGAACCTTTAATTTTATTAACGAACGAATTGAAAAAAAAAGACTTGTTAAAAATGTAAATTCTAATAACCCTCAGTAATCAGAGTTCGCAATCAAATAATGCCTCCATGTTTAAAATATTACTTTACTACCTTTCTCTTCTATTCCTAATAATCCTCCGAGGTGCCTGAATAGAAGATGGTTTTGAGACCTTCTAGTCTAGAAATATTATTAGAGTGCTACCAATGGGTAGTTTCTCTACATGCCTATATCAATCCAAATTGACTTAATGTGTTTTTATGCAAATACAGTTGTAAATTGCAATAAATAAATTTTAAAAAAAAGGTGTTACTTTACATTTATTTTTTTTATTAATAAGGACCCTGTAAAACATTTCCTGCGAACAATTCACAATGCGTTTCAGTTATAGAAATTGTCCAAAAAATTACTTTTTAAAAAAATCAATAGGTGTTAACCACTCATAGATAGAGAACAGCTATAAATTCCGACGATTAATATTCAACCAAGAAATAAAAAAAGGAAATGTTTTACTTATGATATAATTGAAAATTATAAGGCACCAGAAATTATAATGAATCAAATAGTATAGCAACATGATTTTTATTTTGAAGGTAGAACATAGTAATTAATAAAAGGTATGTTTAGACAACTAATTGTATTAGTTAATAATTAGACAATTCTTGTTACTTCATCTCTTTTGCAAGTATAAGTTGATGATTAGGTTTAAGTATAGGTTGATTAGACATTATCACAATTTTCTGATGGATTTATTTACAAAAAACAGTCAATTATGGGCTTCAAAGAAAAAAACTGCAACAGTGTCTTTAAAATTGTAAGTTAAACTATAACACTAAACTGTTAATATTTAATATAAGATCCTTTACCATCCTTACCACAAATTACAGTTTTACAAGAAAATTACATAACTGTGGTTTTGGGGTTTAGGTTACAATAAATTATTTATGTTAATACGTCAGAATATAATTCTCTATACCTCTAAGGCGTTTATGTTTTTATCTGTTCTGATATGGTTGTCAAATCCTCAACTATGTTACAAAAGTTCATAGGATAAATAATTTTAGTTATATTATACCTACACATCCACAAATATAAATGTCATTATCAGAATATGTGTAGAGCATACGCATGGTCCACCAAATCTCTAACCCGAGCGCGTCATTGGAAAAACAATTATAACTATTCCACTCTTTTTGTTATATGTATATAGAAATATATATTTTATCCCCCAAAATAGATTTATAAGTAGTAAATAAAAAATTAAAATAGATCGTTT
>NW_027110474.1:1246825-1247271 GCF_000696795.3 Halyomorpha halys
GATACTGGAAGTCATGTAGGCAAAAGTGTAGCGTAACGGAGAGTGCGGTGGTGGGGTAATGATGTATTCTGATCATTAAATTATGTCTGAAATAAGGAATAAGGTAAAGGAAATAAATATCTTGATTCAAATATTGTGTGTCTATTTTATTAATATTATTATTCTAATATTTAGCGTAAAGTTGTCACGTCAGGCGCGTTTTGGCGCGAACCCACGCATTTTTTTTAGTTTTGAAACAGTCGCCATTTTTATTCACTTTAACTATATTTAGAAGACTCATCAATTTTCACAAGTAATTAGGGTGAAATAACTAAGTTTTTTCTCCTCTTGGGCTCTTGTACGATCAACCAACCTCCTACTCAAAGTACTTACCAAAGTAAAAATTGGTTTTGGATATACGATTGATTGTTTGTATCAATCCACTAACTGATTTGGTCAGGTTATTA
>NW_027110474.1:1247321-1256517 GCF_000696795.3 Halyomorpha halys
ATAAGGATGCCATTAAAAAATACCTCTCATTGTTAATTGTAGTCAGTAAAAAGAAATAAAATAAAAGCTGTACCTCCAGACGTTTTTTCTACACTCCCTAATTTTTTTAAACTATATTTTTTTGCGGCGTAGCAGAGAAGTAACTAAGTAGGAATGAATTTTCAAGCTAGAAATTATGACATTTTATAATCGTTATTTTAGAAAGTGAAATCTGTGGATCTTCGGATAGTGACTAATGACTTTGTACTCCTCATCAACCTTAATTGGAATTGGAATGTAAGAATAAAACAGTAAAAATTTAGAGATTTCAATGACATGTTCAGTGTTGAGATAAAAACAGTTTTTCATCAAATGCGTGTTTATCTATATAACAGAAGTGGTTTTAAAATATATGATTCGTGTATAGAAAGACACCGACCATTTTACAGTTAATAAATTCATTATTATAATAATAACTAATTTATTATTATTATTATTCTATGTAAATATGTTTTCCTTTTTTTCGTAAACGACTGATCACGTTGATAGTTTACTACAACTGGTTTCTCATTGGCCTTGCAGAAATGTCGACATCAGAAATAAATCTGAGGTTATGAATTGATTATCTGCTGTTTGGTAACAAAGGGCTGCAGTCATTATTGCATAAGACCATTAAATATTGAAACTAAAATATTTAAAGTTCGACAAAATAAGGTTTCTATTAATAAATAGTATGACATGTTCTTATATTTGAACAATTGTATTTTTGTTATTCTCGACTTCATAATTTATTTCACTTTTTCCAATATTGTTTATTACATAATTTCGAATCAATGTCTAAGGTCTTTATGTAATTGATATTGAAATGAAAATGACACAAGTGCTAGTGATAGCAACACCTTAAAATAACTAAATATTATTCAATAATAATATGATACTCTTTATTTTATAATTGAGTTATGCAGGAACAAAATAATTTCCATTATCAAATTTTTAGTCAATGACCATGCGTTTTTACTCTTTCTTCATTACCATATAGGACTTTTTATGTTATTATTATTTTATAATATAATTTATCTTTCTTTTTTTAAAATCTTTGGATTTCCCTTGGTATATAATAAGTCTATATTACTACTCTTATTTCCAGAAATGTGATTTCAACTTGGAGAAACGGCTATGAAGTCGAAAAATACAAAAATTATAATATTTTCAAAATAAAGTCATCAAAATCGCAGTGGATGCTTCTTGGTTTGTAAGGAATAGCCAGTTACATTAGGAATTGCAAATGGAGTCAATGGAGGATTACAAGAAAAAACGGTTCATGAAGTTCCACTCCCAATTACCGACAGTTAAAGGAGCAGTTATCTTCAACTTGGGAAACCCAACCTCAACCCGAAGACTGAAGCCCAGGCTGCTGAAGGACATTCTGTTATAAATTCTGACATACCTTATATATATATATTTTCTTTTCTCTTTGTCTTTTGTTCAAATTCTAGTAGTTTTTTCCCATTAGACGGCAATTGTTTGTATTGTTAGGTCTACGAATGTTGTTATTTTTTACTAAATAATTCAAAACATTATCCAAATTATAGTCTCAAAACTTTTATTGTTTTTACACGTCCAACGTTTCGGCCAATTCGGCCATCTTCAGGGACAATCTACTACAAAAAGTTTCCATTATATGTGTGATCCTACAACCATTTCAAATATTTAACATTATTATTTATAATTTACCTTACCTTAATTCACTATGAAACATATTATTTAATCATTCCAAACACTTCATACAGGCTATTCTGCCCAGGTCAAAACATTTTTATCTATGAACAACATTAAAAACATTAGGTAAACTATTTTTTTTGTTAATCAGTATATCTCACATTTGTTTAATTACCCAATAAGTCAAATATCCATTAAAAATCACAGTCAAAAATATTTCTCATTAACCACTATCATACACTTTTATTACAACCTTACTTGTAACCTACCTTTACTCAGTTCAAGCATTTAAAAAATTATTTATCATAATTACATTTTTTTCACTTTTTTTCTTTATTACATTAGCAAAATTCCTATCAAGGCTAACCATAATTATCCATATATAAATTATCCCATATTATTTATAAGTTAATCTTACTTAATATCTCTGCATAATGTTGATTTAAGTTCCTCGTATCTGTTTTGAAGTTTACTGTGTAATCAATATTTTCAGATATGTAAATGGATTCCAGTATTATGTTGTTATTTTTGTTATTAACTTTACTTTTCTCTCTTACGAAGACTTATTATTTTTATCTATTTATTTTATCGTGTATATATGTATTAATTTATAAAGTTGTATCTAGTAAGGTGTGTATTTTGTACAAGACTATACCTCCCTCCCCCTAAATCAACTGTTAAAAAAATGTAACTGTTATATTAACCATGTAAGACCTACCAGGTCGATCTGGTATCAAATAAAAATAAAAAAAATTAAGAAAAATAATTTTTCCTATTAAATCCTAAAAGTAACTATCAAATCCATTCATAGTTAATATTATTTCATTTTTCACTATTACTAACAATGTGAGATGATTAATTATTTCAAATAAATAAAATTAAAAGTACTTTAGGAGAAGTTTTTCCAAATTCGTCATTTAAGCACTTTTATACCATTTCAATGAGGATAAAACTTATTTAATATTAAAGAAAATTTCATTGTCTAAGAATTTATCGAATTCAATCAAAATCGTTGATCATAAACTGTACATAAAAATTAAAAATGGAAACAAATTAATTTATTGAACCAAAAATATTTACTAAATTAATAGAAACCAGAAGGAATGAATGATAAGTTGGTCTGTTACCAAAATTAGGTAATTTAAAAATCTTTTGGACAAATTTAAAAAAGTATAGAGATTTTTATGTGAGTAGAAATAGCTTTTTAGCCTTTTCCTCCAATCATTTGACCTTAAACCTGAGTGGTTATGTTTTTGGATAGCATTCGATGGCATGTTTTCATGGAAACAAACCACGTCATTAAAGAGCACGAAAAACCAATTAAAATAGCTATGCTATTTGTTATGTTATATTATCATTATTATTATTATAGATTTTGTAAAAACTTAGAGATTTTGAACCTACGGTAATCTCTAGCACTTTTCAATATTATGTTGATTATCTAAATAACAAATTCAATTAAATATATTTCTAAATTAATTTTATTGAAAAACACTTTTTCGAAATGTTGGTTAAAAATATTTTCCTTTTTTTACTTAAAATTCATAAAAGGTTTCATACATGGAGTCAGTATCAAATAAAATGTATTTATATATAAATATTATAATCATTTTTGGAAAATACCGTTCATACATTCAATACAAAATTAATTTCAGATCTTTTTTATTATTGTTTATCATTTATGTTTTTAATTTCATGTTGCACTGTTCTTTAATGTTTTTTTTCTTTAATCTTTTTATGTAACTTCCTGTCTCGATTTGTACTTGGCTTAGTTGAAGGTCTGAAATTCAGTCAGAACCAAACGGTGAAATTCAATATATAAAAAATTTTGCTTATTTTTTTTTTCTACACTGACTACAACACTCCCTTCCCCTTTCCTCCGACCATCTCCTTAGACAATATACTTAAATTTTATTGTATCAGATTGTTTGATTGTAGAATTAAAACAGAATAATAAATTTTCTTATGTTCAATATGAATATGACGTGGTATATTAAGGAAATGAAAAACAGAGTGAAAAAAAGATTAAACTGAAAAACCTGAAATAAATTAAATTCGGATCAAGAACTATCAGAAGACGAATTACTTGTTCCCAAGAAAAAAAATACATCATGGAAAAAAAAGAGATAAGGATGAAACACATGTTGAGGGGGAAAAGGGAATTTTGTCATGACTAAAAATAACATTAATAAGAATTTTCGTTTATTATTGATAATAAGGAACGTAATCACAATTTGATCAGATAAATCAGTCAAGTTTATTTTTAACTTATCAATTTATTTTAAAGTTATTTATTTTTAACTTATTTATCTGTTTCCTACTTATTTATAATTGTTTAACTTAACATTGTTATTTTAATTTAATATATTTTTATTTATTCGCAACATTATTTTCTTTAGTGTGTGCACCCTGAAATTTTAACTTTGATAAGCTTTTAATTTTAAATAAAACTTGAATGTTTATTGATTCTGATCACACTGGAAAAGATAAATTTGAGTAGAGAATATGGGGAAGATACGGTTAAGGACGAAACAAAAAAAAAAAAAAGTTCATAAAAAAAAAAAAATATATATATATAGGTAACTTATTTATATATAAAAAACATTGTATAGTGATGTAAATATTGTATTTTTATTAATTAGTGTACAGGGGGCGGGGTAGCATGTGTTACTAATTCCAAGGATCCGAGTTCGAATCCGGCTGTAGCAGATAATTATTATTCTGGTACAGTACCCATGAGTCAACCCTGTGCGTTTTGGAGGCCTCCTGGGGTCCATCCAGCTTCATGAAGCTACCATCAATTGGGGAAAATATCGGCAGTCTTATAAAAATTACCTCCTTGTACAACAGTTATCCTTAAAACTGTACTGAACCCCTGGCACTTCATAAGTAGTAGTGATTCACATTAATTTGTGTTAGTTAAAATTAATATTACATCTTACATCGCTGATCAATATGCTGTGTATCATTTATAGTAACCTATTATATTTGGGCAGCATTGGTCAATTTAAATTGAATAAAAAATAAGGATTAATTTGTAAAATTATATGAACCAATTATATTATATAAGGCCCAAATTTCGGTACCTGAAACCGAAACGTTTTGCGCCTTAAATAACTGCTTCCCAAATTAATTTTTAATACAAATTATCACTACTTTTTTTTTCAAATATTAGGCGAACGGCGCAAGCGCAAAAATGGAGATTTATCTCAAATTTGTTTTGTTGGAAGAGCTACTATAAATCCATCCTATTTACTTAAAAGTACCAAAGAAAGTTGATCTCTAACTATAATTGTTTGTAAAAATATTAATTTATGCATTTGTCCTTTATATGCATTTGTCCTTTATATGCATTTGTCCTTTATATGCATTTGTCCTTTATATGTATTTATCTTAGTTCATTTTCTACCGAAAGTATTCAAATTTTCTGAAAATTCCAAGCTGGAAGAAAATAAAGCTATTAAACATACAGACCGATTTCAAGAATTCCAAAACACCATCTAGATAACTATAAGTATTTTGATGATACAAAAATCGATTATTCCAAAATCGATATGTCTGTAGATAGCATTGTAATCAGTAACTAGAACCAGTTATAGTTTAATCTGTCAGAAAGGAGTGCTACATTCTGAGGAGAGCTACCAGCCATAAGAAAACACTTTACCTGATGAGAATGGAAAAGAACTGTAAGGCTATTGTAACTTCAAGATAGGAGTCTTTTTACATCCCATTGCCAAGAAATTATTTAATTAATTATATATTGAAAACGAGTAAAAAGGTATAGCTTTCGGGACTTAATACCGCAACGAAATCATGGGAAATTAAATATCTGTCTGAAATTCGTAACAATAATTTTGCACCTCAAGTGTAGTAAAAGAAGACTACACCACATGTTTCTATATTTATATACATACTTAAGTATTTTTTTAAAATTTGTAGTTTTCGATTTTATATTATATATTATTAAAGTATTTTATAAGTTTTGTTTAGTGGAGGCCCTCAAAATTGGTCAAGGATATAGTTATCTATATCTCTGCGTAAAACAAAAGTAGTTCTATACCTTGAAGGCATTGTACTGTGTATAACATTTTCATAAGTTTACAGGACAACAGTTTGAACAGATGAAAAGTGTACTTATTTTTTTGGTTTTTTAAACTCTCCTTAAATGGATATTAGAGATGGTCATCTATAGATTTGTGTAAAGCAAAAACAGTGAGATGTGTCATAATGCTCTAGTTTCGATTTATTTGTGGTATAGTGGTAAAATTAAAATATTTTTCAGGTTTTATGGGTTATTTAAACAGTTTCTGGTGATAGTTTTCTATATTTGTATTTTTATAGGGATTTAATACAATACTTTTCATAAATCACGACACAAATAATAAATAATTTGTAAGTATGTAACATCATTATTCCATTTTTTTCCTTTTTATTTCAATTTTCTTCATTGTATTCATAGGACCCAACAATGTGCGAATAAATGATAATTCTACAAAAATGTCATTTTTTTTACCTTGCTCGTTAAGGAAGCAAAGTAGCTTTGGTTATCAACAGTCGTTAGAGGAAATGAGTCTAACCTAAGGTATATTCATTATTATCAGTCAAGTCAGTTTTCTATTTTTTCTTTTTAACGTTTAAGACTACAAATATATATTTTTTTTCATGGAGTAATCATTTTTTTTTTCACAGATCAGTAGTAGAGACAAACAAGCAACATACAGAGCTGAGATTAAAATAGGATTGATTGCATTGCTTATGATAATAAATTCGGGTCGAAATAGATCTGCATACACTTTTGCATGGTTAATTTCTGAATCGCAAGCCTTTACATAGCACATGGTCTATATTTGTCATTCACACTTGAAATAAAATTAAAGAAAAAATAGAGGGAAAATAATTAAACAACAATAAAATTACATGAGAACTATTACTTAATGTTATCTACTCTGAAGCTCAAAAGTGAGTAGCATCGGCATTTTGTTCCAACATTTGGTCTTGCCGAGGTGGTTGTGTTAGATAGATGGTTCTGACTTCAACTGAATATGTGAGGTACTCTATATCAGAAGGTCTCTACAATGTGAGTTCATACAGGTTAGAACAGTGTGGGTCTTATGAGAATTAGCCGATCTCGAAGGATGGAAACTTCGCTCTACAGGGAACGAACCTTCAGTCGCGAAGGGGTAGCCAAGTCCTACGGGAACGAGTTATAATCTTCACAAAAGGAATAACAGATATAGTAAGGAGGAGAGATACAGGGAAGGCTGAGTGAAATAAAATCAATCTACATTTCCAAAAATACAGGAATCAACTAATTCCACTTAATACATTATTGCACACTTCTTCCTAGGGAGAAAAATTCCCGGATAGGGAATTCACACTGTCTGCCAATTTCTGCTTAGTCAACTCTCCAGACTATTAAACGCCATCGAGAGATACTTAGGTAAGACGTTTGCTTTTAGGGGATCAGAAGATTCTTTTGTAATATTTATTGATTCTAATAATACATTTAAGAATATTACATACAACATATTATATGGTTATTGATTTGTATAATCAAAGTATTAACAAAAAATCATGTTAGCATGACGACTGTAGTTCTCGCTACAGTAGCTGTAGTGCCGTGTCAGTATGTAACATATATCAGAAGTACAGGAACGTCCCTGCCAGAAGGATTTTGGCTCGACAATAATATTAATTAGGAGTATGTCGAAATCATAAAACAAACAAGCAGGAAGTTTTTTTAAAGGCAAGCCACAGCGAAAGTGAAGTTTGCCTAGTTACCTACAGGTGACCAACCAATTCTAACCATGGTGGGGAGTCAAGTCAGGTTTTTCATTTTTTGGGACCGCCAATCTAAGAAAAAAGTCAACACCCCATGCTCGGATCCGAACCGGCGCCGCCCGCAGATCTCAGAACGATAGACCTACGCCTAACCACCTGAGCTACTGACGGCCCGGCAGAAAGTTTAATTTAAATAATGCTGGACCAGAGATGATATTAAACTTCGTCAGCATTTTTTAAGCCATAGTATTTTGTATCAGTAATTAAATAAATAAGAATTCTTTTTTAGCATTTAGGTATACCTATATATATTTCTTCCTTAGTGGAAGAAAATATTTGACCGTATGAAGTAGATTGTATGAAGATATTAGTAGAGTGGTGGTTAATAAAGGTATCAAAATAATAAAAGAAAACTATTTATTGTTAACCAAGGTTTCGCCGCCCCACTTTGCAGGGCTTGGTCAGGGCTGATAAGAAATACCAATTAGTAGCAGAACTTCATTCTTATCAGCCCTGACCAAGCCCTGCAAAGTGGGGCGGCGAAACGTTGGTTAACAATAAATAGTTTTCTTTTACTATTTTGATACTTTTATTTGTTCCTTAATTTGTACGCGTTATTTTAAGCGTTTTAGCAATAAGGAGGTAAGGTAACTTGGGGCAAGAACATAACAATCTTTTTTAAAATAGTTGTCATCTTTCAGTCCCGAGCTCCTTGAGCGATCTACTGAGGAAAGTGTACCTGTGTACCATTCAATTCCAAACATCTGATCAAAAGTTTTGACGTAAAAAGCTTTAATTTAAATGACGAAATTTCGAAATAAAATTGACTATTTTAATTAAATAAATAATGTAATAAAGGCCCCTGTTGTATTCATATGCAATAGAAAGAGATTTTAAGAAACAAATAATTTTATGAATTCCACATAATTCTCAACAATATTTAGACAAAAATAAATTTAATACTTCGATGAGACCATAATCGCCTGTGATACGGAGTGCAAATGTCAAGATAACGATAGTTAGATATATATAAAACATAGTGTTTTGTATTTGTTCAGTATTTAGTCGACTGATAACGTGAAAGAAGGGAAAAAACAATTTCAATTATTTTCAGCACAGAGCTAGAAAACTTAGATAGTAACTCAAATAATCGTTGATGTAACTACATATAAAAGTCTGTCTATAAACTTATAGCTGCTAAACAAATCGAGTACTTTAATGTTTTGGTACTTTGTAGGGACTAAAATCCCTTAAAACAAAAGTTTACAAATTCCATGTTTCTGTGGTAACTGAGTGATGGTAAAAAAATATCGAGAATTTCGCTTCATTAAGGAGAAATTCGCTTCATTCGACTTTTTTATGAGACAGATCGTTTGGCATATAATAACCATAAAAAGTTGTATACTTTGTGAGCTAGCGCCACAAATGTTTAATTTTGTTGCTAATTTTTTTTTTATACAAAAAAAATTGGACCAGCCTATAACTTCACTGGAAAATTCTGATCACAATCGGTTGAACTGCACTGCACTCAGTGCTTAAAGTACGAACAAAAAAATATTAATTTTTATATATTAGATTACAATGGATATCCTTTAATTATAATAAATCCTTTCATTAAAGTTACAAAGGACAAATAGAGAGGTAGCTAGATTAATAAATAAAAAACTGACTGATTTAGACAGACTAAGAAACGTAAAAAAGTGTCGTCATAATTGTG
>NW_027110474.1:1258233-1293559 GCF_000696795.3 Halyomorpha halys
ACCTTTTTTCTCTCTTATAATTAACGTTCATTGAAGCGTATTCATTAATGATATTCAAATTTCATGGTTCTGTAATAAAACCATTTAAAAAGGACTATTCAAATTCCACAGTGTCTTCCTAGAACTATCGGTATTATTAATAAACCGTGGTACTAAAGAAAAAATTACACCAAGTCCTCCCAAAGATTAATTTTAATAATCAACATAATATCTATTATTAGAATCTTAATTGGCACAGAAGATTGAGACGTATTTTATCCTGTTTCAAAACCATTATAAGAGGTTTTTACAGGTGTCCAGGATGCCTGATATAAATAAATATAAAACAATGTTTAATATATATATATATAAATTCGGTATATAGGGTTGATTTCTAGGAATATAGTACCATCAAAGTGGAAGTGAAATTTAGTCAAAATTTCGTCCAGTATAAATATTTATTAAAAACCTTTTTTGTTTTAAGGTAATTTTAAAATTTAGTATTCAGAGCTGTAAGATTTAAATATCCCTGCTTTATTTGAATGGTGGCACATCACACAAAAAAAAACTTAGTTTTTTTTATTTTTTATTTGAGGTATTCTATAGATTGTACCGTAGACAGGAGTTAATTTGTAACAACCCTAACAGCTTTAGGAAATTCTGTAGGACGGCTTCAGTAGTCGAAGTACCCATAGTTAACGGTGCTATCTTTGGAACACGTTCAATCCTAAATGAAATCAAAACTTTTTGTTTGTCAGATGTATCACTATTCAAGCAAAGCAGTGATATATTATCTATTAGAGTAGATAATATATTCTGAAAGACGCGATAAATATATTATGGAATCCTTGTTATATAATATATTTAAATTTATTATATAAATATAATACCTATTAGGATAGATAATATATCGATGACTTACTTCACAGTGATGCTAAGTACATTTCCAATAGCTATGAAAAATACAAAGAAAGGTTCTCTCTTTTGGGAAAATTACAACTTTTTAATTTTTTTTTTGACTGGACAGATTTAGGTATAAAATTTAAATTTGTTCAGTCAAAAAAATAATTGAAAAGTTGTAATTTTCCTAAAAGAGAAAACGTTTAATTATATTTTACATAAATTTGGTGAAAATATACTAAGCACCACTGCGAGGTAACGCATTTATGTATAGAAAGACAAGTTTTCTCCGATTCTGACGATGATAATATGATTTAAATTTGATACATTTGTAGGATATATAAAGTTATACGAATATATTCAAACAACTATACATATGCACTGTATTGCATAAATAATTCAAATTATTAGATGTATTGTAATTATAAAATATATAATCATCACTAAACCCTAGTACAGTGGGTGCCTCAAACGTAAATGACACTTTCTCAAAATATTACAAAAAAAAGCATATATTTAGAGCATTCCAGCATTTGCTTTTGTTGTGTTTTTTTCTTCCTACATATTCAACCACTCTATGGATAATTGTGCCGAAATTTTTATTTATTTTTTTTAGCTCAACAAAGGTACCGCGATTTTTTTTGTTATCTAACATCGGAGCCTACATTTTATTTTAGCACAAGGGTGCCGCGCAGAAAAACGTTTAGGAATCGCTGGCCTAGTAAACCTTTTTAAGAATTTTTGCACCTCTACAGAACTCTTGTAAAATGAGTTTTGAAAACTTTAATGTTAATTGGGTTGTTTGGAAAAAGAAGTGTCTTTTGGTGGTCTTAACTTTATTCTCTTACTGTCGCCATTTTTTTAAAGCACAAAGAACATAATTAAATCATTTTTTATCTGTTTTCCAAATAAAAATTAGGGAAAAATACGACCATAGTGATGGCACTCTGCTGCACGGGTTATTTTTAGGGGCACTCAAGGAACCTATTGGTTCATATCTCTAAGTTACTGATTGATCACAAATCAGATTCTGGGTTAGATTGGTGTTTTCAAATTACAAACAATCGATTAATAGGTAATCTACATTGTCCACAAAGTTTTATGAAGTATTTATTTAAAAAACAAAACAAAAAAACATCTATTGGAAACACAATAATACAGTAGTGAGGCCAGGTAAATTCAATTACTTTGGGGAAGGGGGTTAACGAACCCATTCTGGGCTACGTATCGCAAGGTCAGATTTTGGGCAGGTTTTGTTTTATTTTTTTTCAATAAGATTATAAGAATGAAAAAAAATATATTACTAACGAGCAGAAGAAAAGAAAAGATATCTAAAGTTTCATTAAAGGATTTTTTTTTATCGAAGGGACTACAATTTAATTAATTTTCAAAATTATTCTTTGCTATAAACTGATTAAATTGCATGTAAAAATATTGTTTCTTAATGAATTCGGGTATTACTGAAATGTTGAACGAAAAAATCTGGATCATACAACACAGCAAGTCACAGTAATACAGCTCTACTTAGTCATTAAGGGCTTTAATTTCTATCAAAACTCAATATTATGACTATTATTGTTCGTAAATTGGTTTAATAAAATTCCTAAACTGAGATAAGTAGTATGTATTTACGAAATCGTTTGTAATTATCATAACATCTGTCACTAAAGAACCAGATAAAATTCTCATTTATTTGCCTTTTACCTCAAGGCCTCTGAAATGGTTTGTGTTTTAATTTTATTTAAATGGGATGAAGAAACCATCAATTTTGAAAATAAATTGTTGAGTGAATTTTAAGTAAAATACTATTGTGAAGAAATTTATACATTTAAAAATTGGTATGGGCCAATTTATTTAGTTTATTGAAAAATCTTTGAACAGAAAATAAAAATGTAATTCATTTCTGAATGGGGGTACCGTACAGTCACGAACTGTTATCTCAACAGTTCCAGTCAGCAATAAACGTAAACATACGATAGCTTTAACTATCACTAAATTGTATCCTTATCGGAAAGAAATTGATTGTATAGAACTTATTTACGCAGTAAACACATTCCAGAGCTTGGAATGTTTATAAATATAACGGTCGTTTCATGCCAGCTGAAATTCTTTGAATGTTTAAATACATCTATAAAATGACTAACTTCATAAAAGACTTTTAGGAGTTGTTTATAAAACTATTCCACTGTAAACTGATTGATAATAATATTACAGTTTTAAGTTTTCATTAATCACCATATATAACCAAAAAAAAAAGCTACCGACAGAAAATATTTGATATCAGAAAAGAAGTCTCATTAAACAGAAATTGACTTTAATATCGATACAATATTCTTAATCTAAATCGGAAGTGGTAAATTTAGTGACCTTCAAACTTCCTGTGAAGATTTCCCTTCGAAGATGCGTGGTTGAAGTTCTTTATCACTTTTTAACACATCAATTTATAGTAAGAGAAAAATTTAAAAAAATAGCTTTAAGTAGAATAACTGTCACAACACGAGTACAATCCACTACACTGGCATGTTTTAAACGCAACTGAGGTTGCCAGATGAGATGTGGGATACGGCCGAAAGTTGTCGAAGATGGCCGATGATGAACGAATCCAATAATATCCCATGGCCTTTCCCCTCCACTGCTTTCCCTTTCTCCTTAATTCTGATATCTTTGTTTACAGCTTATCAATTAAATTAATCGAATGACTCCGTGATGCTCCTAATAGTTCTAATTAGGTAATGAGTATGACCGATAAATGGATTGAGGAGTATTTTTGAGATAGAAATATATATAAAATACTTGAATGATCATTTAGTATCTATAACCTGAATAAGTTTCACCATTAAATAGTTTTCTTAACTAGGTTACAAAATTATTAATTATGAGGAGAAGTTGATCAGGGGGTGCGGTCAGAATTGTTTCACAAATAAGTAAAACATATTTGTTTGTGCAGACGTTTCGACCTGAATTTCAGTCCTTCATCAGGACTGAAAAACAAAAATGAGATAACAACCTCAATTCAAATTAAAAAAAAAAATAAAATAATAACAAACAAGCTTGGAAACATATATAACATAAATTGAGTAGATAATTAGATGATACTAATAGAAGATAAAATGATTTATTTCTTAAAATTATGTATTAATTGTTGAACAAGCATCCAATAGCTATCTATCATTAAAAGGAATAATTTCCTCATTGGTTTATTCATTAGGTTTAAAATATCCATGATATTTCTTCAATATACGGAACTGCTGAGAAAATCAAACACTTTTAAACTTCAAATATCCTTTATTTGTTCCTTTGATAACGTTTTAGAATAATTTTGGTTCATTTTTAAACCCAATTCTGAGTGTTAGACTTTCATCTCATTGTCAATAAATAGTAATTAATCAAATTATAAATGTTTATCATTGTAATTAATATATCTCTTCAGTATTTTATGTAGTTAATTCCAACTCTCTAACTGCAATTAACAAATTGGTGTATAGAAGGAAATATGAATCTTAAAAAGTAGTTTACACGATTATTT
Organism: Halyomorpha halys; assembly: GCF_000696795.3. NCBI lineage: Eukaryota > Metazoa > Arthropoda > Insecta > Hemiptera > Pentatomidae > Halyomorpha > Halyomorpha halys. The sequence continues at coordinate 1,262,639 of NW_027110474.1, forward strand.
TGAGTTATTTTTAGTTCTAACTCAGCTGGAAAATTTATAATTCATGAATTCTGTTAAATTTTATTTTTAGTTTGCTTCTAATGATTTTCTTTATATTCTGTAGCTCAAATATTAATTTATTTTATGGCTTATTCCTTATTCTCATAGTTTATAAATACAATTTAATAAAGGTTTTTTTATTTTCCAATTAAAAGGTTTTTTTTTTGCCAATTTGAATTAATAAACTAATTTATTAAATTTTTTTCTATTTCCCATATTTACAGAAGCTCCAGGCATTTATGAATTATAAACACTCTTAAAATAGCTGACATTTCTGCAAATGGGTAGTTTTGTTGGACTATTAGATAGCTTACTAAACTCATAAGTAATCTTATTAACCCTCTTCAAGATAACCAGTAAATAAAAAAACAAAATAATTATTTCTTGGGGCTCTCTCTTTATTTGGAGTGAAATAAATAATATTTGGAAAAAAAAATTGGTTTAACTTTATTTCCATAGATTTTATAAAAAGGCACCCTCTTACTTATTTACTGTTGTTTTTTTTTTTTTCTTTTTTTATCTCAATGAAATTGATGTATTACTTTTCTTGATTGGTTGGTACTATATATACAAGAACAATATTTTTTAAATTAAAACTTAATACTAACAATTTGAAATTTTACCTTTTTCCTTAATCTAGGCAGATTCCCTTGAATCTCAATGAACATTAACTTAATTATTATATTTTACATTTAAGCAAGATTTTGGATTTCCTCAGTGGTACTACAGACTTTAAACTGTTGATTATTAGTCATATATCAATTCTTAAGATATTTAAACGATTTAAATGTTCAGGGAAGTGGTATTGCTACCCATGCCCCTGTGCCAGCAAGAGTTTTAATCTTATAATTCCTCTTCTTACAAATTAACATTTCTGAACCTGATCTTTCATTAATCTACCATCTTCTTAATCCTTTAATTCATCTATCATTCTATTTAAAGACTGAAATGATAAGATAATGCTTGTGGTTTTTTAACATTTACTCAATAAATTCAAACTTACAATAAAACTACACCTAAAATCTATAATAGCCTATGATTTAACAAATTAGTTCCTCAAATATCCATACCGGGTTCTCAATTAGGCTAATAAAAAAAATCATCTACATTGAACTTAATATCTTCATGAAGTTTAATTAAAATAATGAGCTAGCTTAAAATTCATAATAAACTTTGAAGTACTTTCTTTTCATATTTTATGACATCTTTTTCCTAGGTGGGTAGTTAAACCAATATTCCCTTAATTTAATGTGGCTAAAAAAAAATAGCTATCAAACTTTGTGATAAAGCACTGCTAATTTTTGAATTCAGGATCTATAAAATATCTAAAATCCATGATTGGTATAGCTTCACTTCAATAGATTTTATAGTAAGTTGTTCTATCAATTTATTGTTTGTATTATATCGATCTTATTATATATACACAAGAACAATATTTTATTAAATTAAAAATTACAACAAAAATTATTAAAACAAAAGTTACATTTTAACTTGTTTATCAAATGTACTAGGTTTCCTTGGATCCCTAATAAAATTTTACAAGGAACAAAGGATTGGATTCTGGAGGAATTTGATGGTTTAGTCTAATAATTCATATTTATTTTTCACAAAGACACAATTTTGTAAATAAAATTTTATATTTTTATCTACCTTTTTCCTGTGCCTATATGCTTCACTTTTGATAAAATTTTGAAATAATTAATAATAATTGTTAATTTCACAATTTTTTCAATACTGAAGCGTAAATTTGGTTTAGTCACTGGTAGATAGCAGATAAAAATCTTATTTGTAAAATTTATATTCATACTCTTGGATCCTAACTTACTCAAATAAGTTTCTTTTCACAAGAGTGGTACCTTCTCTTAAAAAAAGATTCAAGCTTTCCATAGTTAGCCATGTATCAATTATATTTTAATAGAAGCAATGTATCAATTATATTTTAATAGAAGCAATGTATCAATTCTATTTTAATAACTTAGACATTGTCATAAAAGCTAAACCATGTTATAATTAACATGGTTTTTTATAACCTAATGGTTATAAGTGAACTCTTATGTACTAAACTTATGTAATAAAAACCAACCAACTTCTTTTTATTGTGTTTTATAAGCCATATCAATAATTTTTTCAATTTGCTATAAAACCCAAAGATGGATCTGTTTCTGATACTGATATAGAGGAACAATATGTATTTGTGTGGTGAAATAAATATTCTTGAAAAAATTATTGAATATAACTTATGAAACATTTTTTTACATAAATACTGGTTGATTCCTCATACCTCCTGGTATAGGTTTGATTGACCATAACCATAGCTTAGCCCTTATATTCAATTTTGTATGAAATAATAAATTATATTTATTAAGTAATAATCAACGTAACGGAAAAAATTGTAGGTTAGTAATTTATGATTTTTTTTTAATTATTCAACAAGTATATTAGAGGTTTAAAAATTTGGTGGAAGAAAGTTGATCAACTATAATATAAATTTTGTTGGAGAATAAAACATTAATTAAAATAAAATAAAGAATTTTAGTTTTACAGTTCTTCAATATAAAGTTAGAACCAGTTTATATTACTTACTAAGTAGGCTTTGTTTCATAATTTTCCAAACTACAATCTTTGCAATTGTATATCAAATGAAATGCTAATCTTTGGAGTGACATTGATAAAATATAAGTGAATATAATATTGATAAATTATAGTAGGATTTATATAATAGGATAGAATTTTCAATTTAAAGATGAAGCATGGTTCATTCTCTTGCACGGTGAATATTGCCCAATTGAGGATTGGCCAGGTAAAACCAACAGGGTTTGAAAATTAAAATTCTTCTGCAACCAATATATCAATCAATAACCAATTATCCCTCTCTCAAAGCCAATGTTTTGTTAGAATATGCCTATATATATATATATATATATATTTTTTTTTTTTTTTTTCGTAATAGGGTCTATTAAGATATAATTTAAAAAAGGTTACTTATTGAAATGGTTTTAAATAACCCAAAAAACATATTTTGCTAAATTTATAGGACTGGATTGCTTTAATGATTAGATTAATGCTATACAAATAAAAAGAGATTTCATTCGATATAATCAGTTAGGTGCCGAATTAACATAGAACATTCTCACTATAAAATTTTTAGATGTATATGTTGATATATGCAGATCTATATATAATATGTAATTCATTTAACTAATATGGTGAATTATATTGAATAGTACTTTACTAATTTCCTGAAACATTAATTAAAGATGATATATTGAGACAAGTTAAATAATCAGGAAGAATTTGGTAGGGAATAAAATCATAATAAAAAATGGTTTTTATTTACATGCATAAATCACTGATGAAAATGTATAAATCGATACATATATTATGTGATTACAAATTATTAAAACAAATCGTCAACGTTATGATTGCTATATATCTTTTTTATGCCTACATCACACAATACATTTTTCATTCACTTACAATTGTATTTGTTTAAATATAATAATAAATAATACTTGACTAGTGAAAAATAAACTAACTGAATAAACAAAAATCAAAAAAGTAATTTTTACACTTATTTATTCTTACTATTAAATGATGAACAAATATTTCAACTAAACACCAATGATTCACATTGAAATATTTACATACATAAATAAATAATTAAGATTGCTGCATTTATCAATTACCTCATATTGTGCCCCGAATATCTTTTATATACAATGTTCATTAATAAAAATTAATAATCTAGGATATAATAATTCAATTTATAAACTTTTTCGAATTTTCATATTTAAAAATTCAGTTAAAGAAAAACAAGCCTGTTAAAGGAAAATAATATTTTTAAAAAATCGATAGCTACTTTGATATTTCATGCCATAATCGTGTTCTTAGTTCAGAAATTGAATTATTACAAAGTCGTCTGTACCATTTTCATATTTTCACATTAAGAATTTATTTATTTCCCTATCAGGTACAGAAACAAATCTACAATATGTAGTTCACAAAAAAACCAAGACACAGTTATGTTTATCAGTCACTGATTATTCTTTGCACCCGAGTCCGGCATTCCAATTGCATATTCCTCCGATGGGATCAAAAGATAATCCTTTTGGACATGTGTACTCCCATCCAAGTAAATTGGAGTTTTCCATTTTAGCACATGATATAAATTTCCGACAAGAAAATGGATGAGGGAAGTTTCCTATATCTAAACATTCTATGTAGCCATCATTATGTATTCTGACCTGCAAATAAATTGTTAAATTAAATAATATGAAAGGAAATAAGAGTAATGATTTTGAAGCAACTGAGAAGGAGTTGAATTTTTATATTTTTCTCAATTTTTTATGATTAGAACTCTCTTGTTAGTTTTTACTACACCTTGATGGCAATAAAGAAATATATCAGTACAAATAAATAAAATCAAGTAGATTGAAGGCAAAAGTAAAAGGATTCATATATTCCTTTCTCATATAAGATAAACAAATGTATGGACTCGTAGGGGATTCCTTAAGATAGTTTGAATATTATTCAATGCATTAATTAATTAATATTATTAATTTTTCAAAAATGAATTACTTACTTTCCCAGAAAGTGGTACATCAACAGGCTCTGCAAAGTAATCTTCATACTCATCATAGTGAACCTTTGCAAAAGGCCGTGGTGAACTTTTAGGTGGAGTAGAAACTGTAGGTCTAACAGCTGGTCTTTTCCGTACAATCGCCTTCCGAGTAGTTCTTTCAATCGTTGGTGATTTATCTAAAATTGATGATTTTATTAGATCACCAAGAACTTTATCATTATAACTTTATCATCATAAGGATCATGATTATAGACTTTATCAAAAGCATAAACAGTTAATATTTAAGCATTTAATGATAAATGTTGAAATCTGTAAGTATAAAAAAAAAATTAAGAAAATGATACTGCATGTATTTGAGACAGGGAAGACAAATAGTGAAATCTACCTAAAACCTAACTATATTATTAATGAATTTATTACTAATGACATTAGATTAAATATGTACGCTATTACTGACCGCACCCTCAACGGTCAGTAATAATTAACACAAATAAGTAAAACTTATTTTATTTGTGCTGATGTTTCGGCCTAAATTTGAGGGCTAAAAAATAAAAATAACAACCATAAGATCATGAATACACATATATTCCCATGTGTGCCAAAATGTCAGCACAAATGAATAAAAAAAAAACAGTATAACAAAGAATTAAGAAGATAAAGAATAATACTAGAAAAAGATTAATATAATATTGTAAAAGTTAGAATTTATGTTAAAAAAAAATTTTAAATATTAGAAAAAGATAAAAGAATTAAAAATCAATTATACTTATCATGTCTTAACATTTTTAATTTTACTACTTACTATCTTTTGAACTATGTAACTTTGGAAATCACATATTTACTTTGTTAGTGCTTTTCATTTCATCACTTATATCATTTACTTCCCCACAATGCTCATTGTGTTAATTTCGATTTTTTCATTATTTACATATAGATTTTTAATTTGTTCTTCCTTTTTAAATATTTTCAATGTTTTTTTTTGTTGTTTTTTTGTATAAATTTTTACTTATACAATATTATATTCATCTTCTTGCAGTATCATTTGCTATTTTCTTAGTATAATAAGAAATTAAGACTTTGTTTTGACAATTTTTTTTTTCATGATATTATGGATATTATCTTTTTTTTTCAGCACTGAGAAAGGCCTCAAATTTAGGTTGAAACCTTGGCACAAGTTTTACTTATTTGTGTTTCCTATTAGAGGTAATCAAGTGAAGGCTCACCCACTCTCAAACAAATAATTAATAGATATTATATTAAAAACTTAGCAGAAATAATTTTCAAGTCAAATAAAAGATGCATCCACTAATCTATTATCAATGTTTCTTATACACTTATCTTGTAAAAAACTAAGTTTAAAAATGACGGTTTGATTTCCTTTCTCTATGATGTTCAGTCACAAGCCAAAGAATGCCCATGAATTGTATTGAGATAAATGTGTATATTTAACAACTTAAATAAAACTTTTTATTTAAAAAAAGTAAATATAATGGCAATATGATACATACATTGCTCAGTAGTTGGTATAGGGGATGACGTAGCCAGAGACTGTATCGCAGCAACTGCAACATTAGCCAAATCGGGTAGTACTAGAGGCTCTTCATCAGTGTACTCTTCGGAGAACTGTGATCCTTCAGTAACTTGTTCCAATGGTTTTGATACTTTACGTATCCTAATTTCATTTTGAGGTGTGTTCTTTGAAACATCGTGGCTGGCATCAAGTTGTGAGTCGTCGAAAGGCAATGGTCTGATTAACTTTCTGAATTCTTTCCTAACAGGTTTACTGGTTTGTAGGGGATTTTCTGAAATTGCTAAAATAAGATAAAAAAATTAAAATTAAATGTTTTCCGAAAGTTTTATTTAAGTATGTTTCCTTTGGTCCTTTACATTTAATTTAAATATTAGAACAAAAAATAAATTAGTACCTTCATACATACATACACACTTTACATATGTATCATAAGAATTAAAAATTAAGAAAAAAGTTAGGTATAGAATATTTAAAAAAGCTAATGTAGTTTTCAAAACCTCCTAACAGTACTTCATCAAATTTACCAAATTGGTTGATCTTTCACAAGTCTGAAAAATTCTATTTAAAATACTCTTTTAAAAAACAAATATGTCTGCATATAGTTCAAGATTTTTTGACAAGGCATAACACAGTAATAATTTTACTTCTCTAGCTCAAAACCCATTTATTCTAGATCTAATCTTCCTGCTAATTTGTTTTTCCAAATGTGTATTGCTTCTAGCTGCTTTATGCTAGAGCTTCAGAGCTGTTTTCAGATAAGCTAAATGAAAGTGAAGTAGAATTTTCAAAACTATTTTATAATGAAACTGTGGTATTTAGTTCGTTCCTAATTAAATTTTGTGATCTTATAATTTTATTTCATTACTTATTATTATTTTTTTTGTTCAATTACTGCATATATGTATATATAATTTGATATACATTTTTTGTAAATTTTGATACTTTTGGTAAATATATAAATTTTTTTAGATAGTCCATTTCCATAGATTTTTTAACCTATTTTTTTTATATCTGTATTTAAAAGAAATAAAAGTAATCATTATTAATATGAAAAATGTTAGTGTGGTTTTTTATTTTATGAATGAAATCTCACCTGATGTAAACTCTTTAGAAAATGGACTAGGAGATGTAATTGAATTCTTAGAGAAGTTCCTCTCTGTTTTAAAACGATTCAAACGCTGCCTTAATGATTCAATTGTTGTACGCTGCTTTACAGTTGTGGGTGCTTCTGTAGTGGTAGTTGTCTGTGCACGAACAATCGTTTTTCTAAATGGTCGCCGAGTTCTGGTTTGTATCTAAAATCATATTATTTATAGATTTTTTTTTTCAATTTTCTGCTAGTAAAATTGGGTATAAACAATATCTTTAAACCAGAATATTTTTTAGAGATATCAATACAAACTGGATTAAAAAGAGGAACAGTTCTGTTTATCATACACAAATTAAAATTAGGCTGCTTTATAGTAATCAGATAAAAGCATTGAGTATTTAAATTTTATATTATATCTTAAGTATATACAAAATTATGATATAGTTAGGAAGATTTATGAAGCCAAATGAGCAAATTATGGTGGGGGGAATGTGGCTGATCTTGACCAATGGCTTAGATTCAGGGTTGCCAAACATCAGGATGAAGATACTGGTTGGGTTGTAAATCTGACAACACTGAACTTCCACACACCTGTTGCCATCTGCCTTCACAAATCTAACTGACTATATTACATGTGTTACTACCCTAATTGTTTATACCATGTAGAAATTATATGGACATTATTTAGTTTACAACTGTTCCATGCATGTTTATAGAACAAGTATAAAGATACAAACATAGAAGTAATAAGATAGTAGTTGAAAGAGAAAGGTGTTACAATGTTAAACAACATATAATGTTAGAAGAGATTGTTTAAATAATTTGTATAACACCATGCTTTGATTTGTTTTGTTTTGTTCACATATAAACACACATTAAGCATAAAGAAAAGAGAAGGAGAAGAAGATTATTAGAAATGAGAAAACTTACTCATTTTTGAATTTGTATGCAGTAGAAAATAAAATACATGCCACCAGAGTTTTGATCTGGCTGTTAAAACATTTTCAATGGACAAGCGACAAAGAGTGCCATGCTAGACAATATAGACAGTTAATGCTGTTATTTTTCCATTTCTTTTTTTTCTCTATAAGTTTTAAATTTACCGTCTAAGGGTAGGTTTTAGTAAGGAAATTTGACAAGTAGAATTTGTACCTGTAGAAACATAGACCTTTCTTCCAATCACCAGTACTACTGAGCTCAAGTACTGCTCAAATTCATGCGGTATATATATTTGACACTGTGATAATACAGATTTAAAGAATATATAATTAAATCAACAAGCATGAGTTTTAAAACACACTTAATTTGTTATATATATATGCATTCATGCCAGTTGTTAAAGGTTAGCTTCTAATCCATACCTCTTGTTCTCCACTACTTGTCTGAATGACGTCTTCACTAAATTCAACAGTCAAGTCTTCATTAGATGCCGCATTGGCTTCTTTAATTTGACTTGGACTGTTTAGAGGACTTGTATTTCTAAAGCTTCCCGCTTTATCTAGTGATCCAGTTTCTTCAACTTCCAGATCTTTAATAGGTTTCCTTTTAATCACTTTACGAACTTTGTGTTTATGGTTATGGACAGTTTCACCGCTTTTAGTAGTATTGTCTTGTGAAATTTCTGTTTTATTATTCTTTCTAATATCAAAGATCTGACCATCATTTAAATCTTTTATTATATTGTTTTTATCAGATCTTGTAACATTTGAGTTTTCATTAAACCTCTTTCTACCTCTGATAACTATTCTTTTATGTTTGATGGAAGATGTATTTGTTGGTGGAGAGTCTGGATTTGATTTAATTTGATTGTTTACATAGAGTCTCGATTTGATACCCTCCTTCGAAGAAGAGGCTAAGTTATCCGTGAGTTGGGATGGTTTATCATTCTGAATGTTATCTGCATATTTTTTTCTACCTCGTTTTAAAACATATGGTTTCCGAGAGGGTTCAGTCTCTAAGATATTGTTAGTGCTATTAACCACATGTTGAGATATTTTCCTTCTGATTACTACGCTGTTTCTATTACTTTTTACAGCATTATCACTGATGGGTACTGTTGCATTTGCAAGGGATGGTTTTCTTCTTCGTAAAATGACTTTTTTTCTTCCAGATGGGTCTGGTCCTACACCAGTGTTTTTAATTACTGCAAAAGTTTTATCATCCTCTCGATTTTCAAAGCGTCTTCCTCCTTTTATTTTCTTAGGGATTAAATCGATATCTTTTAATTCTGGAGTGGCAGTAGTAGTTGATCTCCTATTTATATTTAAATAACTGGGATACCTGTTTCTAATGACATTTTTAGGTGTTGAAACTGGAGAATCATTTTTTTCAACATTATTACTTAAGCCCATAGTAGTTTCTAAATCAAAATCAGTCGTACTTTCTTTTACAAATGATTCAGTAACCATTTCAGCTGAATTGGATTCAGTTTCAGTTTTTGGTTCAACATTATCAGTTTTGGCCTTGGTAAGTGTATCACTTGCTAAATCATTTAAAGTGCTTCCTGTTTGATATAACTCGTCAATTGTAGAATCTTCCAATGCTACTGAAGTTGTAGACCTTGGCTCAGTTACAATGTCTTCAGAGGTAGGCAGTGTTGTTGTTGAAGATATGTGACCAGGAGTAGTTGGCCCCCTTCTAGGTGGAAATCGCGGTTTGAAAATTGGTTTTCTTATTACATTAGTATCACGAGAATCCCCCTTGATGAATAGTTCATCCTCATCTTCAGACTTTGGATGACTGCTAACATTTGTTAAGTTATACAATTTTTCATTGGTCTTTCTCCTCAAAGGAAATCGACTGCTTAGTGGATACCTTTTTCTTGCACTGCTAAATGAACGAATGTCACTTCCACCTTTATCCGATGGCTGTTCACTATTTTCTTCCTGTTGATTTGGTGTAAATAGTGGCTGTGTATCAGTAGGATTGGACTCTGTAGTCCTGCTTCTAGCATTTGATGGCACAAAATGCCCTCTTGAAGAAAGCTCAGACTGTTCTGTAGTTGTTCTTAGCCTAAATCTCTTTTGAGAAAGAAAAGCAGGTGCTGTCCTGGCTGTAGTTGTGACAATTATATCAGGTCTTCTGAGGTGAAATCCATGTAGCAGAGGTCTTTCTGTGGTCTCGCCTTCTGTCGAGAGAGATTTGTTTTCTACATTGTATAAATCTACAACTGAATTTTCCAAATCTTTAATAAGATTCCTAAGTTTTGAGAGGGGAACTCTTTGTCGCCGAGTTGCCCCTTCAACAACCTGAGTCACAACCCTGGTGGATGTAGGTATAGTGATGGTTGTTGGAATTACATCATCACTCACCTTCACTCGAGGGCGTGGGGTTGTTGTTTCAATAACATGTTCGGTTACCTCCTCATCATCATTAAGCTCATTCTCTGTAGTTGCCACATCCTCTTCAGCCTGGGGTTTGGGAGTTCTTTGGCGTTGTAGAATAACATACCTAAGAAGAAAGAAAAAAGATTATATTATAGAAAAAATAATTTATAAGATAAATCATTAATCATTTTTTTAAAAATAATTTTAGATTAAACAAATGAAACAATCAACTGATGGCATTCTGAAAATGTGTAATACTAGGATAAAAAATATACCTTAAGTTTTAAAACAATGTAAACATTACCAACATTTAAATAAAGGTTTTTAAGGTAGCAATGTTTGAACAGTTTTTCTTTAAACATAAGTTCCTACTTTTATGCAAATAAAAAAGTATTTTAATGAATTTAAAATATAAGAAATTAATTAAAATAAAACAAAATTCAGTAGTATTATGGAAAGAAGACAAAAGTAAATAAATATTAAATAATAGAATCTTTAGCAATAAGATGATAATTTTACCTACAATAAAGGTAATATAAACAATCAGTTTTAGTTTAGTTTTTTCAATTAAATAACAGTTTTTGAAGAATTTGGAATTGATTGGATTTTTTTTCTATCACATCAATAAGATAGAATCATAATAAATTATATTTATTTATTCATTATATCTATCAAACAATTTAGCTGAGTTATCTTATCCAAAGGTCCCCATTTACCCATGAAAGGAGGTAACCAAATTTTGGAAGGTTAGGTATTTTAAAAAAATTATAATAATTTTACCTTTAACCAAACATTTAAAATAAAATAAAAATAAATTAATTATTAATGAAAAAACAATAATAATTTTAAAATAAAATAATTTCAACCTGTTCAACAATTCAAGTCCACCCACAATTATGGGCTAACTTAATGAAATTAGGGATTTTTTTTAATTTATACAGAAATAATATTTTTTCAGGATTATTTTCTTCACTTGGTAACCATAGATAATCTGAAATCAAATTAATTTAGAAATCTCAGTATACAATAATAATGTATTTCCCAGATAAAATTATAGACTGAGCTGTTTCACTATCTTCAAAACACCCACGCTATTTAAATAAGCTTTTCAATTAAAATTCCTCTTTTTGAAAGAGATACTACAGTAGTTCTTCTTCTTCTTCATTACTGAATTATTAATTTCATATTAATACTTCATGCTTCAGGTCCAGTTGCTATAAATAGTAAAAATGTTAAGTAAAAAGACACACCATTAGTATATATCATAGAAATAAGAGGTTTAAGTTTTCATAAGAAATAGTTAAAACTTTTGTAATTAATAAATTAAACTAATAATATAAATGAAAACAATTGTGGCAGCCTTGGGACTGGCCTACAGAAGAAAAACTTCTGGAAATAAAATAATGTATTAAAATTTTATTGATCATAATATTTAGTATTAGTAGTATAATATTTATTAATAATAATGATATTAGTTTTCAAGATATTTTAATTGAAATATTCAAAAACTAGCCATCATTTCATTTCTGGTGCTAAATTTTCCATTTTTAGCCTCACTATATCAGTGAAGCATCAAGATACAATATTGAAATATAGCTCATTACAAAGAGGATGAAATACTGAACATTCCCCTCACTTACAGTATGCAACTACAATTTTTATTAGTTTTACTTAACAAGATAAATTTAATCTAAAAATTTAATAAAAACAAATCCATCCCTCATCTGTCTATGGTTCCTATCCAGACTATTGGGGCTAATATATAATATTAATATATAAATTCAAAGATTATTAATTTAAACAATAAACAATGATAATTATTTTCCTGTTTTTCAGAAAAGGAGTGTCTGAGGCTGTTTGCTGTTTTGTCACTGTACACAGTGAAATGAAATGTGAGGTTAGATTATATTACCTCAAAGAAATTATTTGGTTTTTTTTAAAATTTCATCTATCCAAATAAAATGTGTACCTTTAGAACAAATCGAGTTTTTTTTTTGTTAATTTCTGGAAAATGATAAAACTTATATTCACTCAAAGCAAGGCATACTATAAGATAAAAACATGAAAGTATAATTATTTTTAGTTAAAAAAAAATGTTTGAGAAATTGATAAATGTTTATGTCAGAAATTTATTGCATTTAAGAAGTTAATACTAAAAGGCATGAACAGAAAAAAAAATTAATAAGGTTTCTGGTTTGCCCTGGTTAAGAGTCAAGAAGAAATGAAAATATAATTTTTATTTTTACAAAATGTATTTCAAAAATTGATACCGATGAAGAGAGAGAGAGGAAAATATTTATTTATCTTTAATAATAAAAAAGTGAAGTATACTAAAAATGTATATCAACTATTTTGTTTTAATAAATATGTAATGTACAACTCAAATATTCTAATTAAAATGGAGTTAGCTATAAATTACATACTTAGATGTAGTTGCAGAAGAATCAGCAGTAGTGGGACGACTTCTTAAAATACTTGTATATTTCAATGTAGTCGATCTTTCCTCATTTTTAGGAACTTCTTCAGTACGAAGCTTTGACCTAAATCTTTCAGAAGGTTGGTATTTTGGTCGTTCTGGTTTTTCAGTTCCAGATGTGCCAGAGTTTTGGCCAAAACGGTTTCGGTTTATTGTCTTATATTTAAAACCTTCTTTTACTCCTTCTTTAACATCTTCTTCTTCAACACCACCATCGTCCTCTACTTCTGCATAAACTATATCAGAACTTTCTGTAGTGGTACTAGGCCTGTTAGCACACAAAGTTAAAAGTTATCAAAAATTATTGACATTAAAAAGAAGTTTTGTTATACACCTCCGTATTCAAGAGACAAACATTTACTGTAATTAAGTAAAACAGAAGCCAAAAATATTGAGATGAGATAAAAGGAACCAATTTTCTTTTACTCCATTATTAATAATTTTTTCTAAATATTTATCACCATCATCATGATCCAATATTCAACATGATTCATATAAATTAATTTAGAATAAGTTACAAATATTGTTCCTATTTATAAAATTCTTTTGTATTATTTAAAGACTACATGAATATTATTGTCTGAATAATATTTTTAATACATAATATAATTTTTAAGAAATATAACAATAATACCTTTCTCTTCTAATAGTGACATATTGAGGTTTGTCCCGTCGGAATGAAGATCTTGGTGATTCACGGGGTAAACCCTCATTTTGAGGCCCCGATGGTCCATTTCTTTGGATATTTTGGTACCTAAACGTTTTGATTGTTTTAAAAATAATTATTAAAAAAGAAATAGATTGCATCCATATCAATAGTGAAAATAAAAAAATAAATTATAATATTGCAATACATAACTTAAGAGAAACTCATTTTTGAAACAGAGCTGTAAACAGCTGTGAGCTCTATAGCTATTAGCCTATGCTTATTGAGAAAAAAGCCTATAACCTCCTATCTGTTGAGTGATTTTTCTGTAATTTTCTTGATAGTTTATTACAAATCTCATTTACAAATATATGAAATAAAACGAAAAGAAAAATGAATAATAGTTTATTATTCTGTGAAAAAGTCCCTTTGGTACAATTTTTAGATTAAACAATACATTGGTTGAAAACAGTGTAGCTATGCTTACTCGCCACTTATACTATAATTGCGTAGTGAGTATTTTTAGGCCCAAAAACAAGTACTAATAAAGGAGATTCATTATTTACAAATAATACTTAACTATGATCAGTATAATATTTATTCAGTTTGGAGAAGGTAAAGGTGGTTAAACAGACGGGATTTAAACAAGGGAAGGGTTTGAGCATTGCTTAAGGTAGAGAGAATAGAGTTCCGGAGGAGGAAGTTCGCCATATATTTATAACTGAACATAGATAGTAAAGAACACAGTTAGCATTCTCAAATAAGACAGATATTTAAATTATGGAAATCTACAATATTATTATTTTTCCACAATAAGTAAAATATTGTTAAAAAGGGTTTCCAAGATTATTATTACTTAATGTATTGTAACTTGATGTATTGTAAGATTTGATTCAAATCACGAACATTGATTAATATAAGCATTAAATGTATTGTATTTTTACTTAAATAATAATAAATAATACCAAAGAGATGAATAAAAAATATTAAAGCTGTGAAATAAATGTGGATAGATAATGGGTTTTGATATATAAGACATCATCTACATTTTAATTTGCATAATTATCATGAAATCAGTTCCTTCATTTGATGTCACACACAAAAAATAATATCAAATTTTTTAATAGTTCTTGTTAAAAAAATTATTCTATCAAATTGGAACCAATAGACAAAGCTAACCAAGTCTTTTCTCAATTAATTGCATTTATTGGTTGAATAGTGTTATTTTCAATACTCCAGTTTAAAATACCAAAATTAGACAATTTAATGTTGCTATTAGTATTTTGATAAGATATAATATTTTAAAGGAAAATTTATTACCTGGATGTACCAGAATTAAGCACTTTCCTATAAAGACTTTTGCTAATGGCAGGAGTTGTTGAATCAGTGCCAGAACTTGCTTCTAACTGTTTTTCAAGTTCAGCCACACCACCTTAATTCAATAAATAATATGATTACAAAAATATCATATTTATATTATATATTTCACTTCAAATAAATTATTTGAAGTTTTGACAAGGATATTTTACGGTATAAGAGAATACTGTTATTGAATGTATAAAAATGAGAATGAGATAGTATAATGGATTAAAATAACTTGATAGAAATGATAATGCATCTGAGTCAATCTTATAATATTTGACCATTTGATGTCTTCAGTTTTAAATTTGTTTTTTGGTAACATTTCATTCCATGTCACCATAATAATTAAATAATTAGTTATTAATTTCACTTAACCTGTATATATAAATGTCTTTCAGTTGACAGGTTAACTAATTCCATAAAATTATTCTTAATATTTTCAAAACTAATTCTATAACAATTTAGCATTGAATGTAAATTAATTAATTAAGAATGTACATGTTAGTAAACAGTTATCTTTTGCACCGATAAATATTAATATAAGTACTTTCCTGAGAACTGTTGAAATTTGAGTTAGTCAATCGTTAAACTGAAAGGTTTATTTTGAAAATTAGTATGGAAAAGTATTGTAACAGTGAATAATATAAAAATATCTGTTCTCAAATGAGTGAGTTATTTTCTACTCAATGTAGGATGGTACATGAAAGTTGTGTGATACATACAGCACCAGAATTTTTATAATTACTTATTTCATTCAACCTTACATATAGCTTGAGATAGAAGGTTAAAAATACCGATTGAGGTGTTAGGTGGAAAATTATTGATAAAATATTACAGAAATTCAACTATAGAAGAAATTAAACATAAACATAACTATAAAAATATGAGAAATGAGAAATTAAAAGGGCTATAATAATTTAATTTTGTTGAAGAAGAATATTTTTAAAAAACAAGGAAAAAAAACAAAGAAAAACTGAGTTACAAGCATTAATAAGAGAAAACAAATAAATAATATTTTTAGATCAAGATAGAGATTAGGTCCTACATCTTTGTTCTAAGAATTATTTTTTAAATTAAACTTAAGAGATTAATAAATCACCTAGTTTTTTTATAAGTGCTATCAATTGCTTAATTGCTTGTGGGTCTTCAGCATTATCTCTATCTTCTTCCTCCTCCTCATCCTCCTCGAAGGGGGCCTCAGTTGTTGTGGTGGTAGTAGTAGTTGTAGTTCTTGGCAGAGATGTGGTTTTCGGTGGGAGAGTGATTTTCCCAGGACTTGCCTATACAAATTTATTTTTATTGTTAATCACTAAGTTAATATCAGTATTTGTTACACCCACAAGATGAGATTTGTACATACCATAAAAAAGTTGTTTACTGTACACTATATATTGGATTTTTTTTATATTCTACATTTTTGACCCACTTACAGAAGCCAAAAAAGTCTAAAATTTATGCTTCAGCTTCTTTGGATTTATTATTATTAAATTATCAAGACTTGGTAGGTTTAGGGGAAGCAAATGGGCTCTTGTTCCTATAGAAGCAGCTTTTCTTTGGTACAAGTTACTTATTAGATTTGTAAATGATAGTGAACAGTTCATCTTCGAACTCATTCAAAATCATTTCACAGGAGAAATATATATTTTGTAAACCAATTAGACTGAAAATTATATATGAAAATAGGTGCAAAGATTTTATATTATATAATAGCCTATAAATTAATAATATTTAATTATGAGGAAGGGCCTGGAATAAAACTCAATAATTTACCTTTGTAGTTTTTGGAGCAGCAGTTGTAGTTGTTGTAGTTGTGGTTGTAGATTTTTTCTTACATATTACATTTCTTGCAAAATCACACGAATCTGCGGCCTTATTGAAAAATAGTCCTAAAAATAATACCAAAAATATAATTTTTACTAAATGAAAATAAGTAATATTTTTATCAAATATAAGCAAATACAATAAAATCTAACCAGAAGGACAAGTGAACTGATGGGCTACTATGCCAAGATCTGAAGGTCCACTGTCCAAGCACCAGAAATATTTCTTGCAGTCCCTTGGGTGAGGGAAGAAGCCTTCATCTTTGCATACAAAATCTGCAATATCAAAAGTTTTAATGAACATTTTTTAAACATAATAATGAAAAAGTATAAGATTGTTATAACTGATTAAAATTTCTCTAAATAAATTGACAGAACAGAAAAACACATAGCTTTATAAATCGATAAACATAACTATCATACAAAACAAAGCAATATATTAAACAATATAATACATAAAAGTGTAACCTCCAATACCTTGCGTAATTCTTATTGCAGGTCTGATAACTGTCAAATTATACGCATTCTCTTGAGTCATTCTTAGTAATAATTATAATAGTAATAAGAGCTTTTGTATGTGAGTTTTACAAGCACAAGCATCAGTAATATGGATGGGCTTTTATGATCCATATTAATAGTATGGCATGATGTAAATAGAGTGAGGATTATGACACTAACCATGTTAATTAGATTTAGAACATTTGTGACCTTAATCTTTCTAAAGACAGAATGTCCAAGATATACATTTTTAAAAGATTTTGAATTTCGATTATTTAAATGAGGGAAATATTATTCTAAGGGGTATCTGATGACAAATAATTTTAAATAGATAAAAAGTAATTGTGGCACAATTAAAAAATATTAAAACTTACTTTTATCAGAACTAGCTTTAGGACATTTGTTATAGTTTATTTTTTCAAATTAATAATACGATTAAAGATGGAAAATTAGTTACATAGAAAATGGATTATAATTCACCATATTTAATAATGTTACTTAAAAAAGGGAAACAAAGTATGAAAAATAAATAATTTACTCTGTATTATAACAAAATGTTAGTACTAACCACTTCCTGGGTCTGGTGTAGTAGGAGGTTCAGGAGTTGTGTTGGAACGTGGAGGAGCTGGAGTCGTTGTAGTCCTGGCAGTTGTTTTAATTTTTCCAGCTTTGGTAGTTTTGCCTCCCCGAGTACTGGATGGCAACTTATTACTGACACCCTTTCCAATCAGAGCTTCTTTGGCTGCTTCAATAAGAGGATAAGCACGGGAATGACATTTACCTCGGAAGTCATCGTTGTCAATAGACCAGAACATAATACCACCCAGGTTTCTCTGATTCACATATTCTGCCTAAATAAAAAAAAAGAAAAAGAAAATATTAGTAGTTTTATCATTCATGTTGTAATAACTCTGAAATTCATGTAATTATTTATAAAAATATTAAGATGTATTTTACCTTTTTCCTGGAAATAGATTCGTCATCATAACCAACCCATTGATTACCTTTGTAAGCATATGGTCCCATAGCGCTTTCTTTAGGTTGAACTACAGTCCAACCATCCTTTATATTGTTACAAATCTAAAAAATATACATTTGTTAACAAAACAATATTATATAATATAAAAAATACTTTAAAATCAGTAGTTGAGTTCTTTTTCAGTGATAATCGTTGACATAATCTTATCTTAGCAATGATTACATTATTAGCATCACATTTTCAAAATATTCTCAGTGAATTAAAAATTTAGATTTGTAGGAATTAGGCCTGTTTATAAGTACTGATCTGTAAAATACTGACATTGTTTTTACAAAATAAACGTAAGAATAAAACTAATATATATTCTGGTATTAAGTTTATTCAAGCAAAAACAGATTCTTTGCCAGATTTAATCTCTTAGTGACAATTGTAATAAAAAAAATAATATAAAAACTCAAATCAATTGATGAATGAATTATGATAATTTGATTTGTTGTTTGACGCTTTATTTCCTCTTTAGGAGTTCATAACATAGGGTGATTAATTAGCACACATAAAATCTTAAATATTCTTTATTGTGTAGTTTTTATTTCTGACTACACTCCTCACTACCATCTCTTTCAATGAATAAAAAAAAAATTCTTAATTACATTTAATTGTACTATTAACTATAACTCTTTAAAATATCCATATTGATTTTATGATTTAGAATGATAAGAATTAGGGACGATAAGCACTCCAGTGACTTTTCACTGTTTCTTATGCCTCAAAGTATATAATTCAACCAGGATACTGCACCAAAAAGAGAGCACCTGGACTAAGGAGGGTGCAACTGTACCAATAGCCTTATTGCTGTGATAAGAGTGTTGGTACAATCCTGACTCTGTTATTGCACCATGGTTCTAATAACTCTTGTACCTACTAGTGCTCATTTTTTTTATCTTACAAGATTTATGCAGACCCAGTTCCTAGTTATATCTCTAAGTTTGAACAAATAAATTTACATCAGTCTCTATTGCTGCTACAAGATTTTATTAAATATAAAATATCTAAACCTCATAGTAAGCAAGATAGCCTTTTTCTCTAGTAGCTTCACCCTGTTCGCCTGGCCCATCAGCTGGTGATCCAAGATCAGTGGAGTCAGGATTAAACAGTGTATATGAACGCCCATATGTAGGAATTCCTAAGACAAGTTTCTCTGCATCAGCTCCTTTCATCAGATAGTGTTTTATTGTAGCATCCTATCAGAAACACAAGAATATTTAATTAAACTATATTTAGTGTGTTTTGGAAAATAAATTATATCATTAAGTATGTCTAATAATAGTAGTGATTATTAAAAAAAAATTGAATAAGATTGCTTCTAAAGTGATAAACTAACTTACAATGGTCAATTGAGAGTCAAAATTATATTCGGATTCTTCTTCCATTGAATATAGAGGTGAGTGATGATTCACTGATGGCTCAAAAGCAGAATGGTAATCATACGAGAGTATGTTAAAGAAATCTAAATACCTGAAATATAAATACAACAACTATATCTGTGAATTTCCCCAAAGAATATAATACAGTTTTGAATTATTAAATTAGTGACCTATCTTCTTCTCATAACTGTTTTGTGATATGAGGTTTATTTATTAGCTAATTAGTGCTTCAAGGAATAATGTAAAAAAAGAAAGAAAGGAATCAATAAGAAATAATAACTGATTTATTTATAAAATAGTTGAAAAAATGAATTTTTTTTTTCAAATTAACTGGTACCTGTTAAGTTTCGGTAGGTCATAGCCTTTGTCAATGTATTCTATTCCAGCTGGGACTGCCATTGTCAAGAGAAGCCTAGGTCTTCCAGTTTTAGAAGACTCTTTTTCGAATTCTTCACGAAGCTCCTATATAAAAAAGAAACAATATTTACAAAAATCAATAATAATCATTAATAATCACTTTAAATTTCATTTACATTTATTATATAATAAATTTCAAGTTAACTAACTGTAATTAAAGCCTGAAACAAGGCACAGTGCTAAAAGAAGAAAATGACTGGGAATGGTGTAAAAAAATAATATGTTTTTAATACAAGATGAGAATTTTTGAAACTAAATTGAGTAAGTTTTTTTTTTATATTATGGTTAGTGTTACGTATTTCCATATGCATATTCTACATACATGTTTGATATTATATTAACATATTATAATCTTTGGAAAGGAATTGAACTTAGATATATATATATTCATTCTTCTTATATATTCAGGAGGATTTTAAAAATAATGATTCTTCAATTTCAACATTAATAGTTAAAATAATTATAAAATTACAGATTTTACCTGTACTAGTTGAGCATAATTTTCTTTGTCCTTAGGCTTTCCTCCATCCCTGTATGCTGGATACTCCCAATCTAAATCAAGTCCATCAAAGTGGTTTTGCCTTAGAAATTTCACTACATTTCTCACAAATTCCTTCCTTCTTTCCTCATCCGCAACTAGTGGTGAAAATCTTGCAGAGCCTTCATTCCATCCTCCAATAGCAAGGAGAGTTTTCAGTTGCTTGTTGTATGTTTTCAAGCCAGTAAATTTAGCATACCCTCCTACAAACAGAAAAAATTATGACTGCTAAGTAGGCCATTATAGCACCTTACATAGTATAGCTTCTATTGAGTGCATAAGGAACATTAGATGAAGTCCTTAAATATCTCTTTTATTAGTATCATCATAAATAATCTTACAATTAATTAAAATATTTATGTTATAACAGTTATAGATTAAAAGTATGAATATAATAAACCCATTTTTTTTGTTTAATTATTAAGATTTAAAAAAAAATAATTGCTTTAATAACTGTAAAAAGTGAAACTCATTGGTATAAATCTATAAAATATATAATTAAAATTAAAAGCAAACCTTGTTCTATGTCTTGGTATTTATCATAAGGCCGTAGTCCATTTTCTCTGTCCAAGCCACCAAATGCGTATATCAAATGTGTACAGAGATATGGATTAATATTTTGTGGGTTAAATTTTGCAGTACCAGGGCGATATACTGACCAGTTTGTATAATAACAAACAACTTTCTTCTCACCATCACTTGATCTCTTTGTTATTTCATCTAAAAAGAAGAAAATAATATTTATTAAGGTTTCACAGTAAAGTAATAAATAAATAGTGTAATAACAATATAATTGAAAAAATTGATTAATTTGTCATTAAAGAAACATATTATAATAAGGATATTTACTAAGTGGATGAATATGAATAGAAAAAGGGTTTCTGGTTGTTCTTTTGGGATATTTTATAATATTAATATGTATAAAGTAATATTTTTTTAAAGATAAATGGAAGAAGATACTTAACATGGTGGTTAGCAATTAACTATTTCAACTTACGTTGATTTGAAATCGCAAGAAACGTGGCTGCTAGTATCGCATGTGCCAACCGCATCTGTAAACAAAATGATTTTATATTTTTTTTTTATAAATCAAGAAAAACAAATAAATTATAAAAATAAGTAGGGAAAAAATATGGTATATGTTTCATAAACCTCATTCATCAAAGTATGGATTTACAAAAGGATATCCATAAATATGATAAATATAAAAAGGGTGTAAAGGGATTATAGTTGTTACAAGGAAAATTTTCTTACCTCATTAAAATACAAAATTTATAAATAAATCTAATATAGATTCAAAAAGCTAATTGAAAAAGATATAGAGTAGGGGCTGGCTACTTTCCATTTCATGTAAGGAACTCAGAATGACACCTTTATCTGCAGAAATGTATTAGAACATCTTTTAATAAAAATAATATTAAGTCAGCTCATCAAGACCCACCAGGCATGCATTGACATCCATCCACTCCTCATGAAAGGAAGGTGTTAGTTACAAAAGTTTATATTAAGCATTTACAACTCTTCAATACACTTTTGGATTAAGATTATAAGGTATACAAGATGATAATCAAGAGAGAAATGCTTTATTTAGCCATGCTGTCCAATTACATTAGGTTACTACAATACACAGCATGCCAATCAATCTATGATCGGACATATATACAATAATAACTTTTAATGAAAAATTAAATTTCAGAATAATTCTTATGAAATGTAACTTATTCGCCAATGGAAAATGTAGCATACAACTAGTGAAATGCATGAGAAACTATGGAAAAACATTTTAATTAAAGGTTAATGAAAATATTTAAATCTATTTGGAAAAAATAAGGATTAATTAGGAAAAATAGACTAATAAATCCATAATGAAATATTTTATTTAAGGAATAAGGAGTAATTTATGTCTTTTGGACATTCATTGATACCAAATCATACATAAATGAATTGAAATTAACTTTTTGTATGCTAACGCAGCTGTTCTGGAACATTTCTTCCACCCTAAAGGTAGAGAGGGAGCACAATAGATATTTATTTGCACATGCTAGGGAAATAGGAGCAAGTATTCTAATCTGACCAGCTGCCTCTTCCCTCTCAGATGAGTTCAACACAGAGACCGATGTAAGCCCATCCTGATAAGGCACCATCTTAGCAATTCTTATCTGTAGCAACCCCATTTGACACTGGGGATGATTAACTTCTATTAATATCATGGTGGCTCCACAGAATGAAAACTCGACCTGCTCGGTTTGCTTGGAATAGGGTGGAAATGGCCTATCACTGTATATCAGAAATGACCAGGAAGGGGGGTATAAAAATAAAAAACTGAGTTCAAGATGGACACTGGACGAGCAGTGGGTGTTGCATCTGACAGAATGAAGGCGTTTACGTTTCTGTTGATTTACTCAATCTCAAATAAATATTTTCTGTTTCTTTTTACAACTATTTCCTTTTATAAAGCCAGAGGATAGCATGCTCTTGTGTACAAGTGGACCAGACAATTGCTGGAGCTAAGCAAACTGGATGGAATGTTTTTCGCATACAGAATACTGGAATGAGGGTAGGAGACGCACTCAGATGTATGCTGAAGCAAAGAGATATTAAGTAAACTGCCCCAGTGAGGTAAGAGAACAATGGCTGACCGCAACTACCGGCCTCTATTGTGAAAATTCTTTAGAAAGGGCTACCCTCTTTCTGTCATTGCACTCTCTTCAATTGATAATGCAATTAAAGCTCTTCACAGATTCAATGAAAGTTCACATGGCTATCACAGAAGCGGTTCTTCATTAAAACGAGAACGAATGAAACGAATTCATTGACAAGAAATCTCACAACTGCTGCTTGACATGATGTATGCATTTAGAATATTGAAGAAATATTAGAATTGGAATTGTTAGTTTTTGAAGTGACCGTTAATAATTAAAATATTCCAGAGTAAGTGAATGGCATCAAATTTTGAATCCAAATATGGAGCAACCATTTTTTTAAAGTTTGCAATAGACGGATATTCTATTACCGTAGTACCTCGATGCTTATTATATTAGTATTTTTTTTAAAAAAAGTATTATTTAAATTTTAAAAAATTAAAGATATTTCCTAGATTCTGTGGGTGGAGCAACAAACAACCTGTGTCCAAATACCAGGTCCTAAGAAAAATTAACTAATGGTTTTCAGAAATGAGGTTGGACATATCGCTGTTTTGCTTGAATAATATATATATATATATTTTTTTATGTTTGTGTTATTTCATATATAGTACAATAGTATTAATTTATAACGTCTCTATTTTTTTTTCGGTTGACTTTACAGACCATGTAGATTTTGGGTTTATCTTGGGCTACTGCTTTCCAGATTGCTACATACAGCTCTTTCGCATCTTTGTTGATCATAAAATCTCTAATAGCTTTAGAAATGTCTGGCCCCAGTTAGGAAATTGACCACAGTCTATGGCACTGTCTTTGGAATACGTCCAATTCAGAATAAAATAAAAAAAAAAAGTTTGTATGTCAAATGTGCCACTATTCCAGCAAAGCAGCGATATATTGATGTTTATAAGAAAAAGAAAACAATATTTATAGGTTTCCGAGAACATTATTTTTGCAAGTCTAATCTACACAACACAGTGCAACAAATCATTATGAAAAAACAAAAAATAAACATCGTTGCTCAAAACTGATATAATAATATACTAATGAAAAAAAATTGTGTATGATGCCATTATTACCTTTCCAAATCTTTGAAAATTTATTGCAAATAAAGTGATCATACATATTTGTGTGAATAATGAAAATCGAGCAATAGTTAAAAAGCGCCTGAAATTGAAAAACGGCATGAAACCCTCTAATCCTGCCCTTTTTTATTTTTATTTTCAAATCCTCTTTATTGATATATAATTACAATTACAAATATATGATAATACAGTGTATATATACAAATTACATACTGACTTTGTTTGTCGTATGGCAGTATAAGTAGAGTTACAGGGTCCGCTGAAGGCGGTTTCACATCGGTAACATACTAGTTGGGCCGCATAGAATGGAGAGGGACCATTCCGGCTGGTGGTGGTGGTGTGATGACTTCAAGCTGCAGAGCCCGAAGTCCATCTCTCGGCGAGGACGACCACTAAGGGGACAGTGCTTTGCCACCTCCCAGGTCTCTAATCCTGCCCTCCATGCTAGCCTTACTTATCTGACTTTTTAAACAGACAATTGTAGCGAGTAGGAGGGTCGATGTAAGACATGTCACAAACGGAGATCATAACACAAAAAAGGCAATCCTGTATTACGGCAATGAAGATGTACTTTGGTTTCTGAAGTTAATTTTCTAATGTATGAAATAGCATCTCAATCTATTAATAATACTCGAGTTGAAACCACCGAACAACTTGTTATTATATTATAATTATTCACAATTTGGTTTACACGACCGTTTATGGCCAATACTAAAGTTTTTTTCTGAACTTAAATAACTTACTAAACCTCTTTTCTTTCATATCTGAAACATTATTTCAGCGCCAGGATTCTTCACGTGATAGGACTCATTACAAGCTCTCGTGCCGACAAAAGGCGATGTGAGAAAACTTCTGTGTCTAATCCTTTCTACTCCCGCTGAATCAGAACTGTGACTGAATTATTCTCCATTTCACTCAGAATCGCCATTAAAAGACAATAGGTAACTCTTGACAAAAAAACAATAGTGATTGAGGGACAAAGTCCGAATGAGGAGCTAGCAGTGACCGAGATGAATGGAAGATTGAGTTATCCATTCTGTGCTAGTGGATGTGTCGGGGGCCACCTACGGAACAATCTGTTACGATTCGACACGAAGCGAAGCCAGTCAATAACCCCTCAGGTCGGGTCCGTCAACCCCTAATGGCCGCTTTACTTTCTCCCGCTAATAGCTGAGGAAAGTTAAAGTAACGGCGGCTGAATATTGAATTATCTTATCGTTAATAAAACAAGCGAAGGCTGGGTTTTCTAACGCCTTCCTTCTACAGGCAGCTACAACACGCCACAAAGGTGTAGCACTTTAACAATTGCATTTTTTCCTTCTCAATTTCCAGTACGATGGATTAGAAAAAATGAATAAACAATTTCAAAAATGGAACCAGTTGTATATATCTTAAGTCATGGGATCATTTTCTGTAGTGTTCTCCACTTCTGATGATTGTTATCAATGACTATGAATGGAACTTTGCCCACCTTACAATCATCTGACAAAACTTATTTATTGGGGGAGATAGTCCGGGTGGCGTCAATAAAAGTATCAAAGTAGTAAAAAGAAAACTATTTATTGTTAACCAACGTTTCGCCCCACTTTGCAGGGCTTCGTCAGGGCTATCTGATGACAGTACAAAGGACAACTGATACCTTTATTGACAGCCACCGGGACTGTCTTCCTCCAATCTGCGTCATATGGTCAACTGTCTTCTTCTAATATGAATAAACTTATTTATATTTTGTATTGGTGGAACAAGAGTACATATCCAAGTGTATAATGTTTTAGACATCAACGAACAAAATTGGTTCAACATATATCTATCTATCTTTAATTTATTTTTTTAAATACTTTTTATTTTTTTATGGATATTACAATCTGCCACACAGTTGTTGGCATTAGGTAATAGTGATGAATGATCTCATACATACTAAAATAAAATAAATAAATGAATGGAAAAAAAAAACCTCTTAAAATATATACAAACAGAAGAATAAACAAAATGAACATAATCAAACTATGTGTATGAAAAATAAATAAATAAAATAATATAGTCTCTAGTTACATTTACACTTTAATATACAATATTTACACAATCGACCTGAGAATCCCTGAGCCCACTCTATCCCTCACGTGTGAGGGGTAGAGCAGAATTCAAAAGATCCCAGCGCACCCCTCTCGCCGCATAACTGGTTATCTTTAACTAACTTTGTATTTGAGCCTGATAGATTGATCCGTTAATTCAATTTTTTGATGAAATTTTCAGGGATTGTGAAAATGTGATCTGTTTCTAGTTAGTCTTAATGGGGTGCAAGTTTTTCTCGGCACACCTATATTTTAAAAACAGCCCGTCCTATTTAGTCCAACTTTGGAGGGAATTGGGGAGTAGTGTGAAAATGGTCCAAAATTAATTTTCTCAAATCCCATCCTATGCTTTTGTTTCACCAACTCGGCTTCTCCCGTGAGGTTTATTCTCGAACGGCAAATCGAATTTATTGAAAAATAAAAATTATAACATTTATTGTTAGACCTTGAAATATAGGTAATTATGCAGCTGGTAAACCAGTGGAAATGGTCTGGGAGCTATACTGACATAACTTGTCAGACTTTTTATAGATTTTTTTAAAAAATAATAGTTTAGTTTTCTCAACCACAAATAGGGCTCATTGAGTGATCACACCCTTACTATTATATATGATTCTTGACTCATAATTACGTGAGAGAAGGGAGTTATTTCCTCAGCATTTAAAAACAAAACTACCGGCTAAAAGGTTAACAGCGTTGTTTAGTTAATGAAAAAATTAATAATTCGAAATTAAAAAAAAAAGATAAACTATCTAGTGACCATGGGTAAAATTATATTTGGGTTGGACGGCCTTGTTGAACATGATGATGATACAAGAGGAATGGAATCGTATCCTTTCTAGCGTGAATCATTCATGACATTACGCGCTCATCTTCACGCTGATTATAACAGTTTAAAGATAATATCTTGTGGGTATTGTGACTCATCTCGGGGCTTCATACAGGTTAAATAATCCTACATACTGATCCGGTTGTAATGATAAAAATTTACAACGTATACAGGTGTTCTATAAAATACTACGAGTAAGGTGAGGGCAAAGATAAATTTGAAATGAAGATAAAGTTTCCGTCACAATCAAAACATAAAAGAAACAAATATAAACTTAATACAGTAAAAATATTTAGATATTTAGACGAACACCCCTCTATAACGGAACCCCCTATTAAAGGGCACTTTTAATAAGGTCCTGTTCAACACTCACGGTATGTGCTTTTAAAACTTGCACTTAAGCTCCTTACTTCCACTCTCGTTTTCCTCCACTTCGACTACGGTTTCTAAGTCTATGGAGGGTTATCTGCAGGTCTAGAGCGGAGAGTGCAGAGATTTATCTATAATTATCTTATTAGAGACTAGATCCCAACCGATTGATTTATATAATATGCCCTCCCATAGAATAGCATCCTTCATAGTCATACGTCCAACCTCCTTCTGGAATTCTCTTCCCATCTCCATTCGCCAATCCTTACCCGTTCTTTCGTTTAAACAATATCTATTCCTTCAATTACTTACTAATGTTTATAGCTATATATTAAATACCATTATAAATAGTAATTTTGACTAAATTACCACCTTGCACAACCGTTGGTCAAGTGACAGTACTCTCTTACGAAGTGACCCTTCATGGGTTGCAGCGGTACAGATTTAGTTTTTTAACTGGACAATAATAATAAGTTGATAATAAATATAAGCTGAGGTCAGTGAACGAAAGATTGTCATGTAATTCACAATATTACGGCATTTTTTATTATAATTGTCATGTAATTCACAATACTACGGCATTTTGTATTATAATTAATGTCATTCAGAGTTCATAATTTCTCTCACAAGAAAAATCAAAAGTCAATTGAAAGTGGAAAATTGGCATTTACATACAATAATACTTTTTCAACCATTAAAATGGTATACCTAATTTTAAGATAAAACATGAATTATTAATATATTTTTTCAAAACTCACTCCGCTTCCCACGGTGCGGGGATATTGGAAAGTAGTCATATATTGAAATGAGTAAGCTCATTGTACATTGTAGTAATATTAGTACAGTTTATGATTATGGCTATTTCATTAATATTAACTTAGTTTGTAGTAGGCCATTAAAATATTTAATTTATCAGTGAAGTTCCATATAGTGCCTTATATCTCAGGTGCAGAATGAAAGAGGGTTCCGATAAAGTCCGGGAGATCTTTCTTTTCGTCTCTCCGTTTATTGTGTGGGTTTGGCCTGAAGTACTGCTAAAATGCTTATTGGCTAACGTTCATTTCTCTGGAAGCTTGCAAAAATTAATGTGATAAAAATAAAATAAAAAAAACTCCTTTTGTAAAATAATCAAATAGTTCATTTACCAAATAGTCTATGTTAGTGTGATAAAAACATACGACCAAAGCTAATTTTTTTAAATTTATCAACGGGGGACTGATATTAATTTCAGGACCTACTACAATATGTTCCGAGGGGAAAAAATTGATAGCAGGATACTGAAAAAAAAAATAAATGCCAATATTTTAAACCATTTATAGAAATATTATTTTTATTTCATGTATTTAAATAACTTCAGAAAACTATGAATACATTCAGAACGAGCAATAAATATAATAAACAATAACAGTTACTAAATAGTTAATTTATTAAATAGATTAACGAATTAGGATTTTATTTTCCGCCTATAACTCCTAAACGGTTCGTCATAACAAAAAAGTTATGATATAAGAAATTGAACAGGAATAAATTCTGCGTCGAATGAATGCCATAACTTAATCATTCGATGTGGCGAGATGGGCCCGCACCAAAGGGTGCAGGTTCAAAGAGGACACTATATTAACCATGAAATAATTATCATTCTTAAAATCAGTGTCAAATCAATTAATCAAATTAAGGTTTAGATTTTCTTTGATGATAACAGTGATTTTATGTTAAAACAGAAAGCAATTTTAGAGAAATTCTAAAAAAAAAATATTACTAATTCGTAACTTTATTAAATTTTTTTTTTTTCAATTGATAGATTTATTTATTGATAGATATTACAATCTGCTACACAGTTTTGGGAAATAGGTAATAGGGATGGATGATCTCATACATACTAAAAATAAATAAATAAATAAAATAAAAAAAATAAATAAAAAAAATAAATAAATAAATAAAGATAATAAAAAAAAAAACTCCCTTAAAATATATGTAAACAAAAGAATAGACAAGATGAACATAATCAAACTATCTGTATGAAAAATAAATAAATAAAATAACATAATGATAAAATAATACATACAATATATAGACAATCGACCTGAGGATCCCTGAGCCCAGTCTATCCCCCACGTGTGAGGGGTAGAGCAGAGCTCAAGAGATCCCAGCGCATCCCTCTCGCCACTGGTATTTATTAAATTAATCAGCTAACTAGTATGAGTTGTAGAACAACCACTAATGTATTTCCGTGTTATGTGTTATAAAAACTAATTTTTAAAATGATTTGCAATTGTATGTTCGATGGTTTATTCTGTGACTCTAGCCGTGAGTCAACCCTGTGGATTCGAGAATCCCTCCTAGGTTTCAGCCAAATTCATAAAATGGGTTCCTTTAACCGGCGAAAAAATCAACTTTGTTCTAAAAAGAGTACTTCCTTGCTAAGTACTGAACTCCTGATCCTTCATGATCTGTAGCGATTCGCGTTATAATTACTATTATGTTCTATGAGATGAGTTTCGTGGATTTGGCTCCTGTACTATAAAACGTATTTCAATGGTTTAAAGAATAATTGTTATTAGTGAGGAGAAGTCCTCAAATATTTGTTTCTGACGCATGGGCTCTATCGAGTTATTTATGCCATCTCAAAGCATACAAGCAAAGGTTGAACAATCACTAGACTAAATTCATGATGAGACAGTATGACCCAGTGGAACTTAAAACTGTGATGAAAGAGAAGAACGGTTTCGAGTGGAATTCAAGGCCGTTAGAAAGTAGTGATGCAAGAGTGGAGGGGAGAAAGTACAAGCATTGTCGGGAGGATCCCACGAATTAGCGATAATCAGGAAGGTTTGGGAACTGGCACAGCCTCGTCGAGATCAGCAATTCATGAGTTTGGTTGGTTATTTTCACTGCTTCTTGTAAAAGTTTTTAAAGCAACCTTTGTACAAGAGAAAGGACAAGCCATCCTCAGACCACTTAGTAAGAGCGACTTTGTATAATTAGCATTCTACTTTAGCGTAGTTCTACAATCTGCATCAGGCAAAATGGAGTAAGAAACTACTTTGATTCAAACTGTGAGGAATGGATGGGGACACATCACACGCAGCGTAATGATATTAGCAGGATTTTTAAGATGAGATTAAATAAGAACTGAAAAGGAGGTGTTTAATAGCCTGTGGAATCCAACCTTTACTTACGGCATTATAGTACTAAG
>NW_027110474.1:1299364-1301840 GCF_000696795.3 Halyomorpha halys
TATATAATATATTTCTGAGGTTCCTAAGTTTTTGCTCAAATCTGCACCCTGGCAAATTGAGTTAAAGAGGTATCTGCCTTTTAACTCAATTCATGGACAATTTGCACATGAATTTAATTAGTGTTAGAGAATTACCATGGGCTGGTCTCGACTACTTTCTCTTTCTATTTATTTATTTTCTATAAACTTGAAGGGAAAATTGGAGGAAGATAGTCTGGGTAGCGGTCAATAAAAGAAAACTGTTTATTGTTAACCAACGTTTCGTCCCACTTTGCAGGGCTTCGCCAGGTGGGAGAACTGTGTGGTCCTTCGTACTACAGTCAGACTGCAAAGTGAGGTGAAACTTAGGTTATCAGTAGTTTTCTTTTACTATTTTGTTGCCTTTATTGATGCCACCCGGACTATCTTCCTCCAATCTACTTTATACGGTCAACTATCTTCTTCCAATTTAAAGGGAAAATGTTTTCCCCGATTTTAATTAATGTGACATCCTCAAAAAATAAAAATTTCAGTTGCACATACAGGCACAGATGGCAGTGATCATCAGGACTCGTAAAAACCATTTTGTTAATTAACTAAAATTGGTAAAATAATTTTAACAAATTTACATTCACCTTAAATAAAATTCAGGTATATTTTTTGGCTGTTTTTAAGAATCATTGAAACAATTAAGTTATATTTTATCTCTTTTCCATAGAAAAATAAATCCTTTGTGGAGTGCAGGTCACGCTTTTTTACAAACGAGTATAAAGTGAAAAATGGGGACATCCTTCTCCAACTAATAATATGCGTACGTATGGGAATTCGGGAACTATCCCTCCTTCAGTAAGTTCATCTACGGGTGAAAGGTGTTCGGCTCCGCGCAGCTTACCTTAGAAACCACCCGATATCGGCGAGTTACCGGAGGAAAAGTAATAAAATGCTAACTGAGACCAGACTGGAGAACTAGAGGAGGTGGATAAATAAGATGCAACTGCAACGGTGCCGATTCGATTCCGGCTTGAGCGGGAATTTCTGTTTTTTTTTTTGTTTTTTTTTATGGCGGTTAAAAAAAAAAAAAATGAAAAATCTTGCACTCCAATTACCTCTAGGATAATATGTCAGATATAACGTGTTAGGGGACAAACCAAAAAAAGAAGAAAAACATGTTAAGGTGCAGCGCCATCAGTAACAGCTCAACCGAACTCTGGGTTGCATTACAGTAAGTTATATATAATGCTTCATCAAATTAAAACAAAATTTGTAAAATAAGGAAAATAAAATAGAGTGTTGATTATTTGCAACAGTGGCATGCGCAAGCCCAATGCGATATCTCACAGCTGCCGCACCCCGTACGCCGGAAATGGCTAGATAGAAGGTGAAAAAAAAACAAACAAAAGGCTATTCGATGATGGACTAATTTAAAACAGTCGTTATATATAAGCGGAAATCCTTGAATTCCTCTTTATACGCTTCGACTTTATGGAGTTGTTTAGTCATTAAATCAGAGTTAGAATATTGAGTAATTTAAATCTGGAAAAATACTGGTCCATTACCCGATTTCGGCGGAACCAGAAGGAGTGTTTAGAAGTGCCTCATTTGTGGGTATGTAACCATTTTTTTTAGCTAGGGTTCAACCGATTTTTTTATCTCAGTCATACACCACATATGTATCCCCCCCACACTGCCCAGTTATCAGCGTTTTGCTGAGTACTAAGTCATGGGAAAAAATAACTATAAAAATCACATTAACTTTCTCTAACCATGAAGAGTTAGAGAACTTGCAACTGAGTAAGAGCCGGTTTATTCCAGTAACCTATGGATTATGAAAAAAAAAGGTAAGAAAAATGTTAGTGGAAACTGCTGGGATACGTAGCACTTCTATAGTTTTTAAGTTCGTAGCCTCTGCAGGGAATTTGAAACTGGATAATTTTATTGAAGTTTGCATTGAGAATATATCTGGATGAAGAAGTAAAGATACACATCTTATCTAAGCTATTAAGTACCGTTGTTACTGGAGATAGGTTTGGGATTTCATTATCTAAATCACAAGTGTGCAAGGAAATGAGGTTAGACCGAATGGCAATCGAAAGCATGGCCACCCAGGGCATCGACTATATCGGCCGTGTTATTAAAAAAGAATTAAAAGCTCCAAGATGTATATGAGACAGGTGATTTACAGAACCGTGTTTAAGGTAAAGACATACGAGGAAGCAATTAGAGAGACATTAATTAGTGAGCAGGACGTCAGGGTGGATAAGATAATTGAAGTTAGGCAACGCCGTGTGTGCATGCCATGGTTGAGCATTAGGAGAAAACACAAGTTACCGAGCGGGGGTTTCGGATCAGCTTGTCTGCATTCCGATACGAACAGTCAATAGAAACTAATCCCAACAGTCTTCAACATCTAGAAAAGTTATCAATACTACCATATATTTTCTCTCTATTTAAATTAAAAGTTACAAAATAACCGTAAATTTGTACGAAAATAAAAATT